>NC_143562.1:23656973-23812894 GCF_054136105.1 Typopeltis vanoorti | reverse complement strand
GGAGTTTCTCATGGCCTCCGAAATTGTCGACTATTGTGCTTTGGCTCTTAGGATTACCGGCGGGACTCGTTCTTTGTTTTGCGCCGCTGTGTCCATTGGCTGGCTTCTCTTTTTAGCAGAAACGTGCAGGGGATAGGGTCAGAGGGGTTGTTCATCTCTGTTTCGGTTGCCGGGATCTGTACTCTGCCCGGCCATTTGGTGTGTAGTATTCCGACTTGTCTGAATACTGCGAGCAGTTGTTTAAAATTTAGGTCTTCAAATGGGAAGTCCATGTCTAGGCCTGACCTTATGCTTAACGGCTGCTGATATGTCCAGTCAGTCGTCACAAACGACGGCGATCTAAGTTTTTATATTCTTCTTGATCGCACTCACTTTTACTTAACTTTATTAATCTCTCCAATGATCTCCTGCACTCAATCAATCTTTTAGTAAAGAAAAGCAGAATAATCTGATGGCAGATCGGTAGTCCATCTCCCGGTCAATCAATCAGTTCCTCCACCATAAAAACACCATAAAAATAAAAAAATAAAAAAACATCTTCGACAATATTAATATAATAGTCTCTTGCTTATTACCGTTTGGTGTACTTAATTTTTTGCATTATATTTTCTTTTTTTTTTAAATATTTAAGATAATTTATTGAATTATTTTCATTTCATTATAATCCTTTTAATTACTATAGGTTTTATTTGTTATTATATTTTCTGAAATAACTTTCATTGCTTTGTCAACAGTTTTGTGCAAAAATCACTGTTGATAACAACTAAGGTTGTTTGGAAACTTTCACTTCCGGTTACAGCAACCTTTGCTTGCAGTTGACATTAAGACGTTCGACGGAACTTTCTTTACCGGAGGAAACATGTAGCTGATAGATGACTTTCACGGAAAGGCACAAAGAAACAAAAAAAAAAAGTGTCATTTTGGCTAACTTACACAAAAGAGCACCAAAGGCATTTCCTTATGCCAGTCATTGACCCTCCACTGTTGGAGCAACATTCCAAGTAGGTCAATGAGAGCCACTACGCTACTTTTCCATAGAATAAGACTGCACTCAAGGCTTGCTTGTATAAAGTGAGGAGGGGGGGAGGATAAATGTAAAAAAAAATAGGAAAGATTAGTTTCTCGGTTTAGAGATTAGTATAGTATATTATAGCTATTATGCGCTATAAACCATATATCATTGAAATACGGCCATCCACCCGATAAAATTGTAAAGGAACACAGAAACTGGATGTTCAAGGTTAGCAAAGGGTGCAACAGGTGACGGTGTCCCAGTCGATGTTGCAATATACCAGCGATGTGAAAACAGCGTTGTAGATCACGCACATGGGATTTTGGTATCCGTAGGACAGCGAGACACATTGCCCTCATCGAAAGCCATTGTCGACAGCAACTGTTTTGGTGTCACTTGCAGCACACCAGGAGAAGGTGTGGTGGTTTAACGAGTCACGATTCCTGATGCAGCGGCCATAAGGCCCATAGGACAGGTATAGCACCATCTTATGAAACTAATGTAATACTATTGGCGTAGTTGGTGGGGGAGGAGGGGGCGATTCGCCTCGGGCGACACTTTGCGTTTAAGAAATCTTACCATACACTCTATAGAACAGCAAGAAAAATAACATTTTAGAATGTTGGAATAAAAGTTTTACTTCCAAAACAAACATAATTTATTTCCCTATACATCGTTTTGACTTTTTGTAGTATTTTTGGTGTGTATTGAGAGGAGCGGCAAAAGCTCTAGCTATGCCACTGATGCTGGTCAAAATCGGGACCTGTTGCGTATTGACTTATGCTATGCAAATTGGTGTAACATATTGACAGCACGTATTAGATCACTTGCACATTCTCTGGTATGTTGCATCTCTTCCTAGACAGTTTTCCAGGACTATAGTGTCATTTCGTTTGACCCAGAATCTATGGAGTTGATACGAGGAACGCATAGACAACACCCCCTCTTGAAATGCGGGCGAATTTCTCCAGATATTAACCAACTGAACAATTATACATGCTCTGATGTATTGACATTGTATCGTTTTCGAGTATGGACTGGATAACTTATAGATAGATGCACATCCAAACTGACATCAGCTGTTTAAGGCAATTAACGGCCCTGTCTTGTTATCGATGTGAAAAGCAGCCCAGCAGGACATTAGGCGGGTAGTTATAGTGCTTTATCAGTGTATAATGACATAATAGAATAAGTATTATCATCAAACTAAGAATTCAATTCTTCAAATTGCCCTTAATAAAAAGGAGAACATTAATATTCACGATCCATGACATACAATAGAACAGCAAATTTAATACTTTGAACTTTGAACTTAATTGGTTGATGGACTGAGTCCTTGGCTCTTTATCCCTTCATCTGGATTTTAGATTGTGGGTGATGAGATTATTGTGGGTAATTTACCCGCTCATTGTGAGCATTGAGGCTGTATCAGCTTTCTCTTGCGATGGAGGATTTCGGTTTTTTATGTTTGAAACGATCTGAGGGCTTGTAGTCCGCTGCCTGTTGAACTAGCTGATTATCCGTGATTGTGTAGAATTTTTCCGCAATGCTTGTCATGTAGGTCTTAATATCTGGAAGATTGGCTTCTTGATGTACCTGGATGTTTCTGACGAACCATGGGGCATTAAATGCCATTCTTAGGCATTTATTCTGTATTATCTGAAGTTGGTTGATGTTGCTCTTAGTTGTGTGACCCCAGGTTGGAGAGGCGTAAGTTAGTTGCGGTCTGATTACTGATTTGTAAAGGAGAATTTTGTTGCTTATGCTTAGGAAGCTGTTCCTATTCAAAAATGGATATAGCTGTGTTATGGTCTGACTTGCCTTAGTGGCGACACTATCCATAAATGACTTGAAGTTTAGACGTCTATCGAGATGAATTCCCAGATATTTGGTAGAATTGCGCCAAGGGATGATTTTACCAAACATTTGTATGCTTGTATTCGGTTCTGCTTTACGTCTGGTGAAAAGTACTGCAGAGCTTTTGTTTGGATTAATTGCGATACGCCACTTGGTGTAGCAATCCTCCAACTCGTTGACTGCTCTCTGCAGCTTGATTGTGGCCAGGTGTGGACGGAAGGATCTGGCTATAATGATTGTGTCATCGGCATATAGAGCGGGGATAGCTGGGAACAGTTTGGGGAGATCCGCCATGTATATAGAGAAGAGTAGGGGAGATAGCAGAGAGCCTTGAGGGACTCCGGCCGTGATTCTCCTCTCTGTGGATCTGATACCGTTGAGTTTTATTTTAAATTTTCTGTTATTTAGATATGATTTGATAAGTAGAACTAGTGGTAATGGAATACCAACTTCGTGTAGTTTAAAAATTAGTCCATGATGCCACACTCTATCAAATGCCTGAGTGATGTCCAGAAAAACTGCGCCAGTTTGTGCCATTCATACACTTGGGTTATATATTCAACAACTCTATAAATTTGTAGCGTTGTGGAGTGATATTTCCTAAAGCCGAATTGTTCATCTTGAATGACATGGTTGATATCTGCTGCCTCTTGAACCCGTGTGAGAATAGCACGTTCGGATATCTTACCTATGCATGAACGAAGGCTGATTGGTCTGTAATTTTCAGGAAACTGTATTTTTTCCAGGTTTGGGAATTAGGAAAACGTCGGCAATTTTCCATCGCTCTGGGAAATAATTTAGCCGGAGTATGGCATTAATGATGGCTACCAGATGCATAACCTCTTTGCGGGGAAGTAACTTGAGCACCTTGTTTGTTATTCCATTTGGACCCGGAGCCTTTTTGTTATTTAGTTTTCTTAAAATCTCATATATTTCTGTTGGTGACACGGATTTGTTATTGGATTGGAGTGAGGCATTTTGAGTTATTTTACGCACTTGGGTGTGGATTTTACTTATGAAATTTATATCTGTATTGATATAATTGGGGCTGCATTGTTTTTCTATGCTGTCAGCAAATGCTTCAGCTTTTTCCTCGTCGTTGTAGAAAACACTCTATTCACCTTGGATTGGAGGAAGTGTGAAAGGCTTTGAACGGAGTGATTTCATGATTTTCCATATTGATTAATCCTCTGTGTTTAATTGGTGAATTTTGTTATTCCAGAGTTGGTTATGGTGATCCTTTAGGGCATATCGAACCTGGTTTTTTGCTCTATTGACTGCTTGTTTATCCGCTGGGTCTATTGTTCGCTGATATTGTCTTCTTAATCTGTTTTTCTCTTGGATAAGACGTTTTATATCCTCTGGGAGTTTATTTAATGGTGCACATTTGGTTATATTTGTTACCTGTGTTATAGCTGTCAGTAGTTGTTTTTCAAAAGTTTTCACTGCTTTTTCTATATCTTCGGTAGATGTTATATGCTGTATTGGACTGGAAGGTTGAGGGAAGTTATTTCCAATTTATAAATGTAGTGGTGTTTTCTGTTAAATCTTGTATGGTGCCTAGTTGTAATATGATGGGGTTATGATCAGAACTTAAGTCGTTGATTGCTTGTATCTGATAGCTGTGCGCTATGTTTTTTAATATAGCTATATCTATATCCAGGCCATCCGGTTGCTCCGTAATGTGTGGGTCCTATTACTGTTATATTTCTTGAAGTGGTGTAAGAGTTGAGTATTCTTCCCTTAATATTTGAGTTTCTGCTGTTCCAGACTGAATGTTTGGCATTAAAATCTCCGGCTATAATCACTGCTCTGCCTGTATTTAGTATCACATCTAAGTCAGATTCAAGGAGTTTTTTTATTTGGGTGGAAGTTGTAGGCTGCATATATCGTAATACTGCTTGTGTTTTCCATATGTATTTCCTGAAGTTTCCATGTGTTCTGTTTGGGGTTCGGCTATTGAATTATGTTTTATGTTTCTTTTCACAAAGATGGCAGTGCCTCCACCTCTAGCAAAACATCTGTCTGTACGGTAAGTGCTATAACCGTTGATTCTGATTTTGTCACTTGGACGAAGATGTGTTTCATTTATGAGTATGATGTCTGCTTGGGTTTCTGCAGCTCCTGTAATTTGATAGATAAACCATTTGCGTTCCATGAAACAATTTGTAACGATTTCGGTTTCCTTTTAGACTTATCCGTTAAGAATTTCCATAAAGAGTGATTGTGTGTGTGCCTTAAGATGATATCCTTGGCTTTTTGATTTGGGTTGGTTTGTCGGTGTTCAGCAAGCATTTCACGTAAGTGGCTTGTTATGTTCAATAGGATAGGTTTATTGGTTTGCTGTGACTGATTTGATTTTGGGTCTTTTTGGAAGGTTGATCTTGTAACTTCAGCATACGATCTGCCATCCGTTGTGGAGACTATGGTTTGATCGGAGGACGTGCGTTCTTGAAGAGGTTTACTGGTTTTGAGTTGTATCTTTTGGTTTGGGGGAAATGCTATACAGCCCGTATAGTTTGCAGGGTGTGGTCCTCACACCCTGCAAAGTAGGAATCAAAAGTAGGAATCAAAACTAAAATCGTCTTATCGTAATCACAGCACTAACAAGTGAGCCGCCATCTTAACCTCAGATCAACAAATTCAATTTTTTTTAAGGCTCTGATCAAGGCAAGATGGTAACAGCAATAGCCGAGCCTCGGACACAGGACACAGGACATATATGACGCAGAGGGTGAAGCTTGTCGCTTTTCATATTCCCTGTTGTCTGTTACTGGAGCAGTGATGGGAGAGATTTGTGAGCTATTTTAGCTCGCCCTGAGTGGGCAGAAGTGGTTACACGTCGTTGAGTGTTAAGATGGTTTTCGGTCTTTTATGTTTCCAGTGGTCATTACCGTCATAGTTTCCGGCTTGCTGAATTAGTTGGTTTGGATGCGTAGATGTCTTCATAAAGAATTTTTCTGCTAGGGAGCGTAGTAGTGGAGAGATGTAGGGGATATTTATGTCCCGGTGGATCTGGGCGTTCCTGATGAACCATGGGGTGTCCAGTATCATTCGCAGGCATTTGTTCTGTAATCTTTGTAGCTTGAAGATGTTTGTCTTGGAGGTATGGCTCCAGGATGGGGAGGCGTATATAACTGTGGGATGGATCACTGTCTTGTACAGTAGAATTTTGTTTCTTGAGCTTAGTTTGCTGTGTCTGTTGATAAAGGGGTATAGCTGGGCGATAACTTTTGAAGCTTTGGTACGTGTGCTCGTGATGTGACTGTTGAAGCATAATCGCTTATCTAGAATTATTCGAGGTATTTTGCTTCAGTTTTCCAGGGAATTTTGGAGTTGAACAGGGTGATATCTCCTTTGGGGGATGCTCGTCTTCTTGTGAAGAGTATTGTTTTGCTTTTTTGAGGGTTTAATTGTAGTCGCCAGTCTTTAAAACATTTTTCTAGATTCAGGATGGTATCTTGTAGTGTTTTGGTTACGAGATCTGGCTAGAATAGCCGTGTCATCAGCATAAAGGGCGATGGTGGATGTGAAAGGATTTTGAGGGATGTCTGCCATATAGATGTTGAACAGGATCGGGGTTAGCAGTGATCCTTGAGGAACTCCAGCGAGGATTTTCCGTTGGGTTGAGACTGTTCCATTGATTTTGACTTGCATCCTCCTGTTGGAGAGGATTTGATCAGGTGTATCATGTTTAGTGGAAGGTTAGCGATGATAAGTTTGTAGAGGAGGCCTTAGTGCCAGATCTTATCGAAGGCCTTTGAGATGTCTAGGAAGACGGCTCCAGTGTGTTGATTCCAATTAAATCCTGTGGTGATGTATTCTACCACTCTATGAATCTGTTGGATGGTACTGTGATTTTAACGGAAGCCAAATTGTTCTTGTGGAATGATATTTAGTTGGTTGACATGATCTTGGAGTTTGATGACGATGATTTTCTCAGCTATTTTCCCTAAATTGGATAGCAGGCTAATGGGACGGTAATTTTCAGGTAGGTGTGGGTCTTTGCATGGTTTGTGAATTGGGATGATGTCAGCTATTTTCCATGACTGGGGGAAGTGCTGCCATTTGAGGATGGAGTTTATGATGTTTGCCAGATGTGGAGATGGAGGTGAGCTTGTTGTCCCATTGTTGGTTCCTGTGGTTCTGGAGAGCTTCTCGGACAGATTTGTTTAATCTGTTCAGGGCTGTTTTGTCATGGGGAGAACGAGTGTTGCGATATCTTTTTCTTTGTCTGTTTTTTTTCGCTTATTAAGTCCATGATTTCTTCCGAGAGACGACTTTGTTTGTAGGTAATCGTGGATACTGTGGCTGCTGTTATGGCTTTATTGATTTGATTGGTGATGCTCTTTATTGCCGTGTCTATTTCTTCCTTGGCTTTTATATGGGGAACCGGACCAATGTGTTCAGGTAGCACTTTCTTAAGTTTCTCCCAGATAATGGAGGTTTGGGTGGGAGGTGACTGGTCTTTGTTCCCTAAGTGAAGTAGGATTGGGTTGTGGTCTGATGATAATTCGTTCAGTGCTTGAATGCTGTGCTGGTATTTGATGTTGTGTAGGATGGCGATGTCTAGGATGTCGGCTATGCCAGTTGGGCTGTGGTGGGTTGGTTCAATGGATCCTGTTACGAGAGTGTTGTTTAATCCTGTGTAGCTGAAGAGGATATGGCCATTTTTATTTGTGGTTCTGCTGTTCCAGGAGGGATGTTTGGAGTTTAAGTCCCCAGCGACGATGATGGATTCATTTGGACCTAGTACAGCATCCAAGTCGGAAAATAGCAGGGTCTTAGCAGGGGAGTTGTAGGCGGCGTAGATTTTAAGTCTTCCAGTTGAGTTTTGTGTGGACTTCGACACCGGTGAGTTCTAGGTTGGAGGTTAGAGGGGTGAGTATTCCATTGTGCCTGATGCAGTTCCTGATAAATATGGCTGTACCACCACCTCTGTAGTTCAGTCGGTCATTTCTATATAGTGTGTAGCCTCTCAGTTTTGGGTTGTCTGCAGGTCTTAGATGAGTTTCAGTAATTAGGATCATGTCAGGGTTGTATCTGTGAGAGAATTCTTGAAGCTCCAGCGTCTTGTTTTTTAGGCCATTGGAGTTCCAAGCGGCGATCTTTAGTGAGTCTGGGAGTAATCTAGTTTTATTCATTAACAAGCATTGATAATATGGTTTGGGTTTCTTTTAGAAATCTTTTTGTGGAGTTTGGTGAAGGGTTTGACTTATTGAAGTATGTTTGCCAATGAGGCTGTGATGACTGTTGTCATGTTTGGAAGAATTTGGTCCTGCTGGATATCTTTGGATGAGCGGGCTACTTCGGCGTATGACCTGCTTCGACGGTGGCTTTCCAGACTGGTGGTATTTTCCATTTGTGTGAGCTGGTATTTTGTTGTCTTTTGTTGGGTGTCAGGCAACTGGGGAGCCTTCAACTCTGGTGCCTGTGGGCAGGGTTGAGAGATCTGTTTCATTTTGTTGCCTGTTTTATTCTTAGGGTAGTGACTGCAGCCTCTGTAGTTTGCCGGGTAGGGGCCCCCGCAGTTCGCTGGTGAGGTCCTGGGTTTTGAGCAGGTTGCTGTGGAGTGGTTTTGCCCACATTTGTAGTCTGCTCTGCAGAGTTTCTGTGCGTGTCCGTACTTCTGACATCTGTAGCACTGGCCCAACGAGGCTCTTTTCTTTAGTGGTTCTGTTGTGATTTTCAGACCACAGATCGTTGTTATGTTGTATATGTTCTGGTGTGTTTTGGGTATCTCAACGAGTACTAGGAGCATTGGACTCTTGTCAGCCCGTAGCATTCTGCTAACCTTGACAGGTGGGAGATCGTGGAGGCAGAGGTCTTCAGTAATTTCACCTGTGCAGATATTTTATGTTACTCCCCTGAGTACAACTTTTAGGTTTTTCTCCGACTTCAGTGAGTAAGTATGATATTTAATATTTGACTCGTCCGTGGTTTTTGTGAGGAGTCTGTAGTCGCTTACTGTGGTAGGCTGGATTTTAATTCCGTCGTCTACGTTTTTTGCCCATGAAAAGACAATTTGGTAGTTTTGCATAATAGCCTAAGGGCCGTCCAACGTTCTTTTTACCGTAGAACAGTTGGAGGAACTTTTTCGTTGTTGGGTGTGGGGAGGTCAGTATTAGGGTTATCTTCTATCCCCTCGTTTATCTGAGTCTCCGCTGTTTTATGTTTTTTCCGTGCATGGGTTTCTGTATCATGTTTTGGAGTGGGAGCAGAGATTATCAGGTTCGTCTTCCCTTCTTCCCCTGGTGTTGAGTTGTCCCCTTCTGTGGAGTCGTCTGTTGCTGAATATAGGTTTAGAAACCCTGGCCACTCTACCTCAAATTTCTTCAACAGTTTTTTGAGGAGGTCGAGGGCCAGCTTCTTATTCAGCGATTGGATAAAGTCATCGGGACTTAAATTGTTCATGTTTAAAATATTCAAATATATGCTTACCTGAGCAGGATCTCAAGGATTTCCGTATAGTGTATAAACACAAAATACATCACACTAAAGGACTATCGTGAGACCACAATCAACACTCAAATTACAATGAACACCGCGACTTGGAAACATAGACTTTACGGCGAATTCTCTTGAGAAACGAAGTTTACAAGTTCCCACAGTAGCTCTAAGACCAGATATCACCACTGAATGACATCTAACTTACGGTACGAATGCACATCATCATCAAGGACTATCACGAGACGCTACACATACGATATATCCAACCTTCCTCAATCAGAATGTATCCACCCTCTCAATTGACAATTGACATTTATTATCTTTAGGGGTGAAGCAAGATGCTTTTCATATTCCCCGCTATCTGTCGTGGTTACAGTGAGGGTAAAATTTACGAGCAGTTTGCTCGCCCTGAATGGGCATGGAGATTATGTATCGCTATAGGAGGCTAATATAGTTTTTGGTCTTCTATATTTAAATATGACCATTGGCTCGTATGCTGCAGCTTGTTGAACCAAATCGTTGGGATGTGTGGACGTCTTTAGAAAAAATTTGGAAGCTAAGGATTGTAGATAAGAGAGAATATAGGGAATATTTGTGTCTCTGTGGAGTTGGCTGTTTCTAACATACCACGGGGCGTTCAAAATCATTCTCAAGCACTTGTTCTGCACTCGCTGTATCTTAATAATGTTAGTATTAGAGGTGTGGCTCCAGGCTGGAGAGGCATAGGTGATTATAGGACGAATCGTCATCTGGTATAGCTGCAATTTGATTCTGTTGCTGAGCTTGCTATTTTTATTAATTATTAGCGGGTAGATCTGAGCTATGGCTTTAGATGCTTTTGCACATGCAGTCTTGATATGTTGGTTGAAAGATAGCTTTTTGTCGACCCTCTCAAGAAATTCAATTAGATATTCTTATACGATGAATTCAGAAAAACTTTAAGGTGTGGGAATTAAATTCTAGATTACTTAAAATTCATTTAAGTTATTAAACGAGCTTTGAAAATCTAAATTAATTTTTAAGATTTTAATTTGTTTTATTTATATAAATTTAAAAACCTGTGAAAATTTTCCGCTCAATCGATAATTGGGGCACAGCCTTATTCTTCTAGAATGTCGAATATTATGTGTGAAATAATAGTAGACATCTTCTCTACACAACTTGACCTGAAGTTTATGGCTAGTGAACACCCGAAGAAGAGAAAGCTGGTTAAAGTAGACAGTCTGTCGTTAGCTTATGTTCCCAACACAGTCAAGTGTGTTCATTTGGTCTTGACATGCACTCTCTGAAAACATGAACTTAAGTGGAGTGTGTTTTCTTAGGAAGACGTGCAGGAAGCAGAATAATTGAGTTCAGATAGAAAACTATTTGCCGGACAGACCAGCAATCTATAGAAAAGACCTTCTGTTCACTCACCAAACAATCATTAGGAAAACCCAGGACACTTCTCTTTATTGTTGTCATGGCAACGGTCTGCTAATAACGGTCATAGAAAATTTCCAATTTGAGAAAAATCTCCGATAATTCTTAATAGACAATTTCAAAGATAATAAAACCAAAAAAAAAAAAAAAAAAAAAAAAAAAAAAATATATATATATATATATATATATATATATATATATATATGCTTCATCATATATGCCCTTCGCATATATGATTAGGTTTAATACGTTCTCTTGTGGCCTTGCAAACACCGTAGTTGTGATGAAGCATATATATATGCTTCATCACAACAACTAACTAACCAGAAAATGTATCAAAACAACTCAGTTTTAATTATTTATATTACCAACGGAAGACGGGATATCAACGTTCTATATATCATACTCAATTTATTCTTGCTACACATTAGTCAACTTTAATTATATACGCAACAACTTCTCAATCATCTCTTACTTGCTGGTAATAAGATCCTGGAGCAGGTAATTAAAATACCCTTGTAGCAAGCAATTCAACAAGACACATATTCCCCAAGGGGGATGTTGTTGAACATTTAATATCATTGGTTGCATCCAAAGGATACACAAATCATGATGTTTTTAATGAGATACTAAGTAAAAGACGTTCTTACAAAACACTGATATTCATCATCATCCTGTTTACCATCTCCAGAGACCAAGTTTCACCATTTAAAATAACTAAATAAGAGGTTAACAAGTAGAAGTAGGTTTCTGTTAAAAATATGCCCTTCGCATATATGATTAGGTTTAATACGTTCTCTTGTGGCCTTGCAAACACCGTAGCTTCAGTAATATATTTCTTTTTAAAATCTTCAAACATTCATCTAAATTAAAGCTTTTCACCATGACAAAGAAACACCAGCGCACACACACACACACACACACACACACACACACACACACACACACACACACACACCGCATATATAGGATAATTAATTTTCACGCAGGAGTTGTTTTTGTTTTGACGAAAATTAAATTTTGCCGTTGCTAAGCTGAAGTGATGTTTGCATGAAACCATACTAGGGATACGTTGAACCAATTATAAGTCCAAAAAGCGAAATTTTAAATAACATTATCTTCATCCTTTTTTGTTACCGAAATTCATTTTATGTTATCTTACAAATACTGTTTTTTTCCAAAGCTGGTCTTTGTAAGGTTATTAACATTACAAAAAAACGGACCTTATGCTGATGTACTGCAGGGTGTTAATTTACCGGCATTAATTAGTTTGTTACTCATTAAGTACTCGATGAAGTTAATTCGATAAATAGTTACCATCGAATTAAATAAAATTTAAAAAAAAGAAGAAAGAAAATGGAACAGCCTTAGTCAATTATGATTTAGCTGTGGCAGTTCTTTGGCCCTGTTTCAAACGATTAGAACTTATTACAACCATCGTCAGGCTCTTCCGACATCAGAAGTTAAACTGGAACTCAGCGTGAATCAGAAAATCCATTAGTTTACTGTCCGGCTAATAATAGATTGGCTTTTCCTATTTCCGGTTTATTGTTGACCATTTTGCTCTGTATCGAGGACACCGTGATGCAGTTTGGCTTACTGATATTTCTGGTATGTGCAATGTATGTGTCGTTTCTATTGTCAAAGAAATATATATCGAAACTGTCGAAACTAAAGGATATTGCTTGCATTTTTTACTTATTCAAGGAAATTTGTAGTTCCATTTTATGGAATAGACAAAACTTCCCTGTATAAAATGGATGTGACGTCATAAAACTCGTTTTGTAAATTATCAAGAAAAAAAGTTTTATTTTTTAGAAATAATATTGTAAATTATATTTTACTTTAAGATTTTTAATAAAATTTAGAAAAAAATAATTTTTAAAAAATTTTAAAATATTCTCTCTAACACCTTTAAATATTCAACATCATAATATTACAATTAAGTTATGACAAGGAGTTGATTAATTTTATATTATATATTATATTATATTTTATTTTATTTTATTTTATTATTATATTTTAAGTGATGTTCTCAAATCTTCTTTAAATAGATTAAAAAAAAAAACGGGTAATTTTTTTTTTACAATTTGAAAGAAATTATATTTCTTTATCCTTTAGGGTTTTTTATAGTTAGTTTCGTAAAATCATATGTGGAGATGGTAATCTTCCATATATGACTAGCATAACTTTCCCAACAGTCAACTGACTACCTCCTACGAAGCAATTAATCTTAACTTTCAAACTTTGTTAACTCAATAAACACTAAATAATCCCAACCACTACCATCTAAAAATCAATCTGTGTTCCTATCTCCCCCTCCCCCGCCATTCCTTATCACGTCGCTGTTCTAAAAGATAATTGGATTTATTTTTAGCAAACTTGTACGCGCGCACACACACACACACACACAAGCACTCCTTTTAGGTACTTACCAGCGCTGACAGCATTGGTATGAGTGACATGGGAGAGTGGCAACAACAGCAGTAGAGACGACATCAGCACCACCTATAGGAAGAAAGTGACATTAACCTTTCTAACACTTCCATTAGCAATTTCAAAATGTCTTTCTTAATTTGCCATATAATCAGAGCATCGACGGTCTAATGGAGCGCGAGCAACAGATAGCCACATATTTTTCTGTCTGTACGGTAATTGGATTTAAACATCTGGTACCCGCCTCTTAATGAGCGTGACTCGCAATGGGTTAGCTAGAAAAGCAAAAGGAATTACAGGATGCTGAAGATACATTGAAATATTTTGTTCTTCGGTGGATAATTGAGAATGGGGAATAATATTGGTAATTAGTTCGCGCGTAACTTTTTAATCAGTAAAATTATACACAAACTGACATGAAAAATTACGTTTTAGATGCTACAAATATTGTTTGCCATTAGATGGTTGTTAGAATTATTGGATTATTGCATACATACCAATGGTTACTATAGCGACATTAATTTAGAAATTAACATAAACATAATTCCAAGAACTTGAACAACAAAATTCCTTTTAGAAGCATCTTTTATGCATAATGAAGATAAATATCGAATATAATTTTTATTTAAGAATAATTTATTACCTAATTAAGTTATAAATTTTCAAAAGTTTTAGATTTCTCATAAATATTTTAATAATATATTCCAACACCTGCTATTTATTTATTTGTATTTTTATAAATAAGATTATTTTAACCAAATGAATGAGAATTTATATATATATTTTAGTCTTATTTGAATCTGTTATCCGTGATAATCAAGTTGAAACATCCAAAATAATCACTTGAATTCCTCTGTTATGATGTGCTTTTTTTTATTTATGTACGTATATATATATATATATATATATATATATATTTAATCATGTCGAATTTGTTTTGCTACTATCGACTCTAATTTACACTTTCGTTTTTCTTCCACCTCCCATCATTTTTTCGAATGGATTTAACAGGACATTGTGAAATGGATAGCTGGATTTGATAGCTATGGCATGTGTTCTTGACAGAATAAAAAGACCACACAGAGGTAGAGATGGATGGAAACTGCAGCTCAATGCTGATCAGTCATATGTTACTGTCGCCTGAGGATTATACGTAGCAAAGACAGCCAAATACACGTTAAAGAAAGTTGAATGATGGGAGGATATCTGAAGTCCTACTTATTTTACAACAGTGTTATTGTGCAAGAGGAATCAGTTAAATCTTTTAAAATACATTCCAACATGAATCGATAAAATATATTTAAGAAAAATAAATAGTTTCAATAATTATATCGTCTCATTACTGAATTGCATTCCAAGGATTCAGTGCAAAAGATGATATTTTGTAAAAATTCCCACTGATAAATGTAACTTCCGTTGTGCTCTGAGCACCGGACGTGACTCCCTCGATATATGGAAGTTCCCCTAAGGGTTTGTTGTTAATCTTCCGAAAATTCAGTTTTTTTTTCTTTTTTTTTTCTGTCCTGAAGACTAACGCTACCTCAAGCAAAACAAAGATACCCTCACAATCAACAACAACTGACATCAACATGGAAAAAGGATATGTTATCATCTGTTACATTTACTGACACTACAAGGTTCCATAGCTTGGGTCGATCAACACAGTCTTCAATACATTAAAATAGAATTAATAATCATTTTACCAAATATATTTTTATAAAATATTAGCATTCTAAATATATTTGTTGGTAATATGTAATAAAATTTGCGCTATTAAAGGAAATTTTAAAAAATGTTATATTTTTAAATACACCTGTTTGTAATTTATAATATGGATACATTTGTTTAATCTAACGCCAACATATCGTTCAGGGGGTATGATTCATTCAATCCAATACCCTTGGAGGGTAACGGATGGCACTGCTGTAGCTAATGAAGTTCTAACTGAGGCTCGGTTATTGCTGTTACCCTCCTGCCATGATTAGAGCTTTAATAGTTCAATAACACCTTATCCCTACACTGTCCTCTACAGATAACGGAGAAGATGAAAAGCATTCTTGCTTCGCCCTTTTAAGCCAGTCCTTATAAGGACTATAAGATATCGTTCAGGGATTGGTTATTCAATCCAATACCCCTTGGAGGGTAATGAATGGCAATGCTATAACCAATGAAGTTCTAACTGAGGCTTGGCTATTGCTGTTACCCTCCTGCCATGATCAGAGCTTTAATTGCTCAATAACACCTTATCCACACACTGTCCTCTACAGATAACGGGGAAAATGAAAAGCATTCTTGCTTCGCCCCTTTAAGCCAGTCCTTATAAGGATAAGGATATCATTATTGAGCAATTGGGGCTTCCTCATTCAAGCTTTCGATGTCGTACGAAGATGTGTCGTTTTACGAACGCTGAGATGGTAGACATGCACCTCGTTTTACCATATTATGTATCCAACTACTATTGAACTGTTCAGTTACGCCTAATAAAGTTTTTTTAAATTAATTACTGCCTTGTATTATTTCTGTATCTTTGTGTCCCTGTTAGTACCTTCCGGTCATGCTTTCCTATGTGAATATGGTTGATTTTGATGTTCTCTATCTCCCTTCAAAGTTTGTACGTGGAATTTTAACCCACTCTGTATATTGTAAACAAAATAGTTCTTTCCATTCTTCCAATAAAAGAAATGCTTATTTTTAAAAATGCTTTTCAGTAAAGTGATAAACCACAATGCCTCATAGCAATGTTCCCCAACCACCTGCACTCAACAAATTTGTTTATTGATCTACAAAATATCTTTATTTATTAACTATATAAAAATCAGAACGTAACACTCGATGCCTTAATGAGGAATAATAGTACTCCACAAGTCCACTGAAAGCATTTCACAAGTTATTTTTACTTTAAATAATATAAAAAATATATTTAATTTCCAAACTGGACGTTCGATATTTTTCTTAGCCCAAACTATCTTTCGAACTATCTTTCGAATAAAAAAAGAAATTCAATAATAAACATATAGAAATTCTAATAACACTATGGAGTAGAGTGCCCTCTTGCGATGAGTCCTTGAACTCCTAGGAGGTATCACGTAATAATAATAATGTTAATGTATTTAACATTATTATTATTGCGTTATTGTCATTTAAAATGGTCAAATGTAGATGTCCGAAATGGCTTGGGGTTTGAATTTTATTTAAACTATAAAATAAATGAACGAAAAAAAGTTTTGTTTTATTTTATTTTTTTGTTTTACTTTTTTTTATTAATGAATTTAATCATGACATAGTTTGAGTTAGGAAACTCACCCTAGATGCTATCACAAAATCCCATAAGTTAAAATTTTTCTATTGAGGATCGTAGTAAATTTATCATTCAGATTCAATGGAAAGTCTGAATATTTCATCTCCATAAAACAGACGAAGCGACTAGAGAACACGCGTCGTTAGCATGTATGAAAATGACTTAACTGACTTACTTGCTTTGGCAGTAATCTAAACTCAACCCAAATTCCAGATTGGAAAGTGTACGATAAATCAATTTAAGTGTATTGGGGGAAAGCGTTCGCTTAACGAAACGCAAAATTATCCATTGTTAAATCAATTAGATTTCATTGTTGTCGTTGGCAATGTGCCAAGTTCTGTATTTACTCGATAAAAAGTTTTACTTATAAAGTGCAGTATGTAAAATTTCTATTATAATTGCCAATGCGGTTGAGTTCGCAGTAGTTCTACTTTTTTTTATTATTATTATTAAACACCATTTTAACAACACTGTGGCCGATATATTATGACCTTGAGATTCGTTTTGTTTCTCCTTAATCTAGTAGGATTGAAGTAACCAAGGTACCTTCTGGCCAGTTTGCTTGCTTTATTGATATTAAAACTCCAAGTTTTCGAAATCTTTCCATCAGCGAATGTGATCAGCTAACTATAAAAGCCGTTATATATAAGCTGAAATGAGCATTAAAATTTTCGAAGTTTGATATCTTTAAGTATTACGTTTATGGAGTATACTTTTCTTTCTTGTTGTAATAATAATAATAACCTGGCAATAAAATTATAATGCGAGTGGCCATGTTGGACCCTCACTTTAAAAGCAACACTCATGCCACACTAAGACATATCTTTGCCGATTAACAGCGTGCTTTCTTCTAAGTGGAATAAATGCCACAAAAATACACCGTTTTTTAAGTAAGTGTGGGTTCGAAAACATGCACGAAAACTGAACAAGGTGTGAAAATGGGAACGCATTTATCCAACTTACAAGACGGCGTTGTCATCGCTCAAGCGAAGCGTGCTCGCCGTATTTGATTATCTGATCCACGCTACTGGAAGTGACACAGTTTCCCCTTCGCAACCATACAACGGCTCGACTGATTTATCATCCACCCGCAGCTAGTGAATGATTTAACAAGAAATCGCCCGTTTAAAGGAATTCGAAAAAGAAGAAGGGAAAAAAAAAAGTAACAGGAAATACCCCGCTGTAAACGAAGGCTACAACTCCAGTAGATGTTTCTGCCCCACTTAAATGGATAACAGAATTAGAAATGTGTTGTTGCGATGTTTACAGTTTGGCATCTGAAATTCGATGAGTGTTTGCCGCTGATCGTTCCTTTGCTGTTTAACTTTTTTTTTTCCGCTTCTCGTGCGAGACACTTACAATAAAATACTACTTTTGACGTCTCTTAACTTTTTGAAAGGCAGTATATATAGCGTGTAAATAATTTATTTATTCTTTGAAATTAGCACTGGATTTTTACATAGATGACCACTAGAGGGCGCCCTAAGATTTTATCTAAAATCCTGCATTTAATTTAATTTAAATCTTTTGCTAATAACATAGGCAAATTCAGATCATTGTTAGTTGTCTAGTAACGTTGGCAACATAACTGAAATCAATTGTTAATAGCGCTAACTGCACGATCAGCATTAATTTTTGTCTGTTAGCATTTTCTTTTAATTCTGCAGAATGATTCATTTTTCATTGAAGAACAATGAATCATCTTTTATCATAATACAGCAAATTTTAGATAAAAAGAGTAATACAACCTGACAAGAATTGGCTCAATCGACCAAGAAAAATGAATTGACTTCAATAACTGTAACTGAACTAAGTATTATTTCGACTTATGTAGCTAAGTCGATCGAAATTTGAAAGTCATGATTTAAAGCTTCTTCAGGAGATAATCTTTCTTTTTTTCCTTTGGAAATCTGGAATTCTAAGACTGCAACTCAGAGAAATCGACCCTGGAACTCACACTATCTCAGACAATAATGACAGTTGAGGTTTAAAAATGAGATAGTGGCATTTATTTGAAATCCGCGGTGATTATAAACTCAATTATCGGCGACAATTAGAGATTTGAGACGATTATCCTATCAATTTCAAGAAAAATATAAATAAATAAAAAGGGAAAGGAGTTTTGTGTACTTCCTATGGAAAATAAAACATATTATCGGATTTGTTTTATTTTATGCAATCGGATTTCGGCATCCTACGAATAAAACAAAATATCATGACGCAGAAAGTATCCATATTATTTTTAATACATTTGGTCCAGTACGTGCAAGTTTTTGTTTATCTACAGCAGATGGGAAAAAATGTCTAGGTGGCATTAAACATATGCATCACCTCTATTTCGTCAGTGGTAAGAAAATGGCGGCTTTAGAATGGTTCCAACAGTTTATGATTCAACAGAGTAAGATCGGGAATACAGTGAATATTGTAAGACCTTAAACCGCGAGGAACTGAGATTTATACACAGTTTTTCCTGCAACTTGGGGACGGACGTTCTCACGCGATGAAACACCATAACGTCTTGTCACTACAGCAGGGGCAAATTCTCCATGCTTGTTGCGCAAGCTCATTAATTGAGAAAGAAGTAATATTTATTTGTTAATAAATGCATGCAGTTATAAGCATTCCATTTAGGCTTTTATTTTTGTAGACAGAAGACGTCTTAAGCTTGAGCGGCAATAATTGCGCTTTGCGTTGTGTATCGAAGGCTGATGCTTGCTCGTCTAGTCAAAGCTACCTTGGCTTGCTCGGTTGTGGGAGCTTCCAGGTGCTCTCTGCAGCACTGTGATTTCATGCGCGCGCATAGCCATTTCCGCTCCCTTCACGTCGTCTCAAACACAAGGCCATACGCAGTCAAAGTAACTGTAGCCAGTGAGCCTCAGCCGGCCTTTACAAGTGTGCGTGTTTCTTGGGAAAATTAAGTTACAACCAACTTTTTATGACGATATTATTGACCAGTTCATAAAGAAGAACCGTAGGGTAGAATTTGTATTCAAGTAGCTAAATTGAACAAGATAGAATATCATTTGTAAAATAAATGTTTGCATCTGTGTGATTAAATGTACATAAATTTATAAATATGATTAAATGTACATAAATTTCTAAATATATAGTTTTAAATGGTCAGTAATTCATTGTTCCGCTAATCAGATTTTAATCACACCACTCACTCCCTGAATGATAACAAGAGCAAGCCTGAATTTCAAGACCAGCATTCGCCCCTGGACTACAGAGTTTATACAGAACGGTACTGGTGTCGATCAATGCGGAAGCTGCGTTCTACATGATCGATGGGATTCAAATTAACAGAATTATGCGGCCACACGGAATACTTAGATATCAAGTTCAAATTATGCTTGGCCAATGTGAGTCTTGTGACACGTGGGGGAAGGCAGATCTATAGGGCAACACTGTCACCATATAAGGCAATACTTGATCAGAGACAATCCTCAAGTAAGAATTAGCTAGCAATGGTTCAATGAGGATGACAGAAGCCAGAGATGCCTATGACCCGAATAAAGCCTTTTGTGCCTATAATAGTATTAATTAAATGAATATTTGGATTAAAAGAGTTGCGAGTTTTTTAATTCCGGTGTGATGATCCTGATAGGGAAGATAATTTTGTTTCCAATATAGCCACCTATTTTAATATTGAAAGAAAACTGAGTGTACTTTGATTATTTATTTATTGTTTGTTTTTACGTTAATCTGCCTATTTTCCTTAATTTGATATGGAATCACCACAAAAATGCTGTGATATTCTAAGTAAAAATAACAGAAATATTCAGTTGTTTTAGGCCTAAACTTCATTAATATTATATTAGCAGGATTATATATCTGCTGGAAATCAACAATGGGCTCACGTGACAGATCTTTCACAATCACTTCGCAAAAGAAACATCATCATGACGATATGCGAATATTGAGCCCTATATTTGACCGTGTAGGAATTCTGTCTAGAAAAATTCGGAGGGCAGAGTGGAGTGAACAACTGAGAATTGGGTTCTTTTAGCACCCACATATCGTGAAGAAGCTAACGAAAGAAAGAAAAAAAAAATCATCGTTTGTCAGTATGTTCATCGTCTGTCTGTTGGCGCGAGACAAGCAGACAGTCCAGTGTCTGGCTGTCGAAAGCCCAATGATTTATAACTAAGTGGGAGGGGAAGTGTCCAAGACAAAGGACAATTCGGTATTCGATGGCGATGTGTTGCAAGTTTCCAGAACTACGATGGAGATCACTGAGGAACAAAAAAGGGAGGACAGAGAGCACAAAAAGAGAAAAAAAGCTAGGAATAAGCTCTATCAAATAGTGAATAGAAATAATTTCACGGTGAATTCCCTTAAAATCCACATAAAGAAACCCTTCTTACTAAAACCCTAATAATCACAGTCGAATACAAAAAGAACTTCATCTTGAATAATACAGTTGGATGAAAACTCAAGAACGTATAAATGAGACCCTAATGAACTCTGACAGCTGTTTGTTCTAAAGAAAGTCAAAGAACGAAACGGTACCGTCTTAATAAACAACAGCTAATGAACTCCCTTGTTTACAACCCTCCTGGTCTGATTTTGCGAGCTACTTTATCACATCCGGGTGACAGCCAACAATGCCACCTTATTAACAAACACATTAGTAATTGACTTGGTTGATTTATTGCTTAGCAACATTCCCATTGTTCCTTGTTCTAAAAATAAAAGACCATCGCGATGGAAATTTCGGGTTTACAGCATTTCAATTATCTCAGTCTGGAATTTTCGGTATTTATAGATTAGATTTATGCTTACGTACAACTCTCCATATCTTTCCCTTACATTTATCTGTATGTTATATTTCTTTCTTATTCTTTCTGTATATCTGTGTGTGCTCTTGTAACGCAAGCACGGCTAATAGACACCTTCACATAAAAGAATAAACTGAGAAAGATAGAAAGAAAGAGGTTTTTAGTCTTTTCTACGGCTATTCTGTTCAATCAAGGCCAATCACTCGGTGTTTTCCAAAAATCTCTTTCCCTTTGTGACGCTAGTAATCAGGTCACCCGCTGCACTAATAGGGGTTACTTTACGGCGATTCTCCGTAAAGCGAAACGACTAAGTGGTGTTGAACTGAACGAGCTGATTCTTGCACCAATAGCGTTAGATGTTAGCTTTAGTGAACTACTCGTTCACTTTGTCAGTCTTGACAACTGAAGTCTTATTTTGTAAGGAACCACACACGCGCTAACTAAATCAAACAGTCCTACTTCGGATCATCGTTAATTCGTTTTACTAGCCAAAGAAGAAGAAAACTTTTTTTTTTTTTTTTTTGGAACCTGTCTAGATACGATTTGGAAATAATCTTTTGGGAGATGGGCTTTTATTTCTATCTCCAAATACATAATTCATCCGCCTCATGGCCTTAAATTTGTTTTTTAAATATATTAACAAATTTTAATACACTATTATAATTTCATAATTAAAAATTATTATTATTTATTAAAGTTTTGAGCAGTTTTAGTTTTGGTTTCAATTTCACCTTTTGAAATTAAAAAAAAAATAAATAAGGAAAACCAAATGATTTGTGTCTAGTAGGTAAGCTCAAAAGAGGTCACTCGACGTTTGATAAATGCTCTGTAATCAAACAAATCAAACATTTCAAATAATGTTTGATTTGTTCACGTGACACTTTTTTAACCAGTCTGTGATTGAAGATCAATTTTTTTCTATTTGTTTATAATGGTAGATAAGATTTAATTTTTATACTTATATTTATTTATATTATTTAATATTATATTTTATATAATTCGAAAACTTTGCTCTAATAACAAAAGATAATACCTTGGTAAGATATAATACCAGAAATAAGTGAAGTGGCCTTTATAACACCTGAAAGTGAAATTCATCTCTCAACCGAAAAAAAAAAAAAAAATTCGCAGAACATATGTAGGAAACAGGTCAGAGATGAATCGACCGTGAGATGCGGTGATTGATTTTATATGAGATGCCCATATAGGGTAACGGATGGCAATGCTGAACCAATGAAGTTTAACTGAGGTTCGGCTGTTGCCGTTATCCTGGGTTAATGAGTTCGCTCTCTTAGGTTTTGCCCTAAGGGAGCACTTTGAGTCTCCGGGGAAAGTGTTCTCCGGCACGGCCCGCTGAGGGGTACTTGCCGGTGAATTATTTTCCTCGGAATGTGAGCGGTTCTGCTCGGTACTCGAGTTTCACTGAGTAGAACCAACGCTGAGATTTGGACGGTCTTTCGCCCACGAATGAGTGGCCTAGAGATCGTCCGATATTTTTGAGATATCACCTTTACTTACACATACGGTGATTGATTTTATATGAGATGCCCATATATAGGGTAACGGATGGCAATGCTGAACCAATGAAGTTTAACTGAGGTTCGGCTGTTGCTGTTATCCTGGGTAAATGAGTTCGCTCTCTTAGGTTTTGCCCTAAGGGAGCAAAATGAGTCTCCGGGGAAAGTGTTCTCAGGCACGGCCCGCTGAGGGGTACTTGCCGGTGAATTATTTTCCTCGGAATATGAGTGGTTCTGCTCGGTACTCGAGTTTCACTGAGTAGAACCAACGCTGAGATTTGGACGGTCTTTCGCCCACGAATGAGTGGCCTAGAGATCGTCCGATATTTTTGAGATATCACCTTTACTTACACATACGGTGATTAATACCCTTGGAGGGTAATGGATGGCAATGCTGTAGCCAATGAAGTTCTAACTGAGGCTCGGCTATTGCTGTTACCCTCTTGCAATGATCAGAGCTTTAATAGCTCAATAAGACCCTATCCTTCACTGTCCTCTACAGATAACGGGCGGGGAAGATGAAAAGCATTCTCGCTTCGCCCCTTTAAGCCAGTCCTTATAAGGACTATAAGGGCAGAACACTATGTGCGGTTAAAATGCTTTCTTTTCCCTTAGTTAGTAGTCGCACAGAGCGTTTGGAGTGCAGATATTAGCAAAGAGGGACGATAGGATAGAGATCTACAAACTTCTGCAATGGTCGTATGGTATACCAGTGGATAGAATTTTTAAGTTAAGGGATATTACATCCCATATTGTTTCTTAGCCGAATAAGAAACTCAAAGAGTTTCATGCCGAATATAGAAAGTATATAAAGTTCAGCGATTCCAAGCGTAAGCAAATACCTGGATAGTGCAGCAACTGACCCTTGAAGGTAGTGCAAGCTGAGGCAACTCATAGAAAGGGTGGTGCAAGCTCCGATCACTATTCTTGATATTTACCCATAACGTGAACTTAACTCCTAGGAGCTGTATTATTGTTCAACATTATGAGAGAAGGTCACTACCCAGACCGGTTTCGACCTTTTTTCAGGTGCTGACTACCTTCAAGGGTAGTCAGCACCCAACTACCTTCAATGGTCAGGTGCTGCACTATCCAGGTATTTCCTTACGCTTGGAATCGCCGAACTTTATATAGTTTGTATATTCGGCATGAAACTCTTTGAGTTTCTTATTCGGCTAAGAAACAATATGGGATGTAATATCCCTTAACTTAAATAATTCCACGTCGCTGAATTGAAGCCTTTGGCTCTTCATTATAATTAGTAATTTAATAGGGCACCTCTTGGCAATTCTCAGAAGGGATGTAAGTTCTGTTCGCTACAAACTTGGTATTAACTATGTCTACCTACTCACTGATGAGACCTCAAAAAAGGTCGAAACCGGTGGGGGTTATTATTAGTTCGCTCTCGTAATGCCTGCCTCAAGGGAGAAATTTGAGTCTCCGGGGAAAGTGTTCTCCGGCACGGCCCGGTGAGGGGCTTTGTCGGTGAATGCTTTTCTTCGGAATATGAGCGGTGGGTGGAAGGCCATCGCTGAGTGGAGCCAACGCTGAGATGGATGATCTTTCGCCCACAATTGAGTGGCCTAGGGATCGTCCGAATTTTTAGAGACGGCTTTACTTATTCATAAGGTCGAAACCGGTCTGGGTAGTGACCTTCTCTCATAATGTTGAATAATACAGCTCCTAGGAGTTAAGTTCACATTATGGGTGAATATCAAGAATAGTGATCGGAGCTTGCTCCACCCTTTCTATGAGTTGCCTCAGCTTGCACTACCTTCAAGGGTCAGGTGCTGCACTATCCAGGTATTTGCTTACGCTTGGAATCGCCGAACTTTATATACTTTCTATATTCGGCATGAAACTCTTTGAGTTTCTTATTCGGCTAAGAAACAATATGGGATGTAATATCCCTTAACTTAAATAAGTTCATGTCGCCGAATCGAAGCCTTTGGCTCTTCATTATAATTAGTAATATAATTAGAATTTTTAATTTTCTGGAGGATGGATAGAGAGCATCCATGGGAATTGAGAATGAATGCAACTAAGAAAAGGGTCAGAGGTGGAATTTTTCTCACAAACGGATTCGTGACTAGAAAGCCCTCGGCTTGGATATTGTAGGTGCAGATATTGTGAATGAGTTCAAGAAAAGATATGACATCTGGACCGGGTGATATATGTGGTCTCCTATTAATCCCTGGTAATAATAATAATAATAATAATAATAATAATAATTACACAGTCTTGCCATAAATACTGTTACAACTTCCGCATACACCCGCGCTGCCCACAGAATTGCGCTAGCCCGGTTCCGTTAGCGGCGTTGTGCAGAGCCAACATTCGTGAGTTTATCAGTAGAGACATAGAGAGAGAGAGAGAGAGAGAGAGAGTTGCCAAGGTTTACGGGTTAACATGCAGTGGTGGAGATTATGAGAGCAGCATGGCTGTAATAGCACTTCAGAAGGCTGGAGTGCAGCCATCTGTTATTTTCAAAAAAAGAAAAAAAAAGTTATTTTCAACACGCTAAAAACACTCGGGTATTTTTACATCAGCAGGATGTTTGTGTATCGGACTATTAACCGTTATAACGATACAGAAGACGAAACTGACCACCAAAGAACAAGTCAACGACTCTGTGTTAGGACGTAACAGCTTATGAGGGCTGTGAAGGCACGCCTCTGTCTTAATCCTGTGAGAACAGCAAAAGTGAAGTCGCGAGAGATGAACCTTTCTCTTGGGTGGGAACCTATCGTTTTTCTACTTTCCTACCACCACAACTTATGTAGCAGAGGATGATAAAATCAAAGGCACTTCTCCTGCCGTACGCGAACAACAGACACAGGGATATTCTATTCACAGATGAGAAGATTTTCACCGTTAAAGAGGCGTTTACCCTCCAGAATAATCAGGATTATGCCCCGGATGGTCGTGTCCACGTACCATAGCACCTAGGATTCAGAGGAATCATCATCCCTCATCAGGTGATTATTAGGGGGTATCCAAGTTGCATTTCTGCGAGAAAGGGTTCAAAACCTCTGCTAAAATGTATCAAAACACCGTGCTGGAACCTGCGTACATTCCTAAACAGCACCGTGTTTTACGATAGGCAGTGGACCTTCCAAAGGACTCAGCCCCTGCACACAAGGCGAGGCCCCCACAGCAGTGGTTGGAGGCGAACGTGCCGACCACATATCACCATCTGATTGGCCGTCTGGAAATCCCGATATGAATCCGTTGGACTTCAAATTGTGGTCGGTGTTTGAGAGAGTAGTCCGCAAGAAACGACATCCCCATCTTGAAGGTGGATTTCGAGCGAGCAGTGGTAGCGTTTTCTTTGGCTGTTGCGCGTGCTTGCCATCGAAATGTGGCCTCACAGAGTTTTGGACATGCGTGAAGGCAAAAGGGGGACGTTTCGAATATTGAGTGCTGCTATATGCACTTTATATACGTGGTTTGTATGTGCTGAAAGCTGTGAATGATTTACTGATAGATTAAAGGATTATGCGCTATTCAACTTATAACAGTATTTATGGCTAGACTAGGCTTACACGCAATTGGTACGTGTTACGCATCTCATCATATACGTTATACTGCCATTATAGTGGTAATGCTATTTAATGAACAATGTTGATTCAGCTGTAAAAAGTATTTACGTGACGTCATAGCTTTACAACATTATATATTATATCTATAGTCATGTAATAGATAATATTTCCATAAACCTACAACGTAACTTCACACGATTTCTCAATATATATTGATTTATTTTTAATATGTATTATATACTTTTTTAAAAAAATAATATAATAAAGTAAATATTTATTTTAAAAAATTTAAGATAGATAAAATATATAGTATTTTTAAGAAATTGAAATACACCTTTAATCATCTTGCGCTGATCGGATATAATAAAAGAGAAAATGATTCCATCTGCTGTTAGATCTATTAAACCTCACCTTGTCACCAAGAAACTGCAAGAAAATCTGCAGAGATTAGAGCACTGGTTCTCGGAATGGAGACTGCAAGTAAACCCTCAGAAGAGTATTGCCATGCTCTTCACTAAAAACTCAATACTCCCCAAAGATGATATCTTCCTATTTAATACCAAGATTCCCTGGAAAGCAGAAGCCAAATATCTGGGTGTACTGCTGGACAGAAAACTAACTTTCAGTTCACATATAAAAGCCTCATGTTCAAAAGCATCAAGAGTCATTGCACAGCTTTACCCTCTTATCAATAGGAATAGCAAGCTGGATACCAAAATAAAACTGCTCCTTTATCAACTGTTGATTCGACCCATTATCACTTACGCATCCCCAGCCTGGAGTCACACCTCAAGTACAAATATCCTCAAACTACAGAAAGTGCAAAACAAATGTCTCCGCATGATATTAAACGCACCATGGTACGTCAGAAATGTCCAACTTCACCGGGATACAAATATCCGCTACATCTATTCTTTCCTGCAGTCTTCAGCAGTGAAGTTCTTCTCAGTGTCCTCTTCACATCCAAATGAATTAGTGCAACAAGCAGCAAATTATGATGAAACAGACTTCTCAAAATATAGGAGACCGAAGGCCATCCTACTTCCAAATGAAGATCTCTGAATCGCACCCACTCAGGCAGAGCTCTTAGCTCATAAACTTTTCCTCACACAGTAATCCTTATCAGATAGCAGGGAATAAAAAAGCATTTTGCTTCGCCCTTATAGTCAGCAACGTCTTGACTTTTTAATATAATATTTATTTTCTTCAAATAAAATATGTTTTGGTGCAACAAGTTAAATGTGCCGAATGACAGCGTCTCCAGATGAATTTTCTCAAGTAATATTTGTTTTATACAAATGGATATTGCAAACCAGTCAGAACTGAGTACAAGCAATTGATACACGTGCCTCATATGCATCAGTTGTAATTCAAACAACCTAAAACCCGACCTTCAAGTATACTGTAAACATATATGAAGAAATAGCATATGGTTTTAAACTTAAACAGTCAATACTAATGAGAATGGGTACTCAAAAATAGAACAGTGAACTTCTTGCCTAATTAATATCATAAATGAAGTTTGTTTTTGTGTGTTGTATTAAAATCGATTCTATGGAGACTAAGAAAACAGAAAAACTGTGATAAAGTCATCCAAAGCGGTGGATCACGAGAGTAAAAACGAATTGGCTTTAAGCAGCCACAAATAGAAATTTCATAACAAAATGTTGCGTAATTACTAGAAATAATTATTTTACAAAAAGTCGTAGTTAGAAAAAAAAAATTGTCGCAGTGTTCAGTATCTATAAGATTCTTTAAAAACAAACATAGCAAGGAGTGAATAAACTGCAATATAATTACCATACTTACAAACTAAATACTGTAATCATAGTATAATCTCTTTCTTATTATTACTGGGATTTGCATTAAAATTAATAAATATTTCAATATAGTAAAACGTTGCACAAAAAAAATTCTTAGAGTAAAAAAATATATAAATTCTTTATTTAACTTTTTTTGCATTATAAACTATCTATATTTCTATACACCTATAAAATAAATTCACTAAAGTTAATATAAAAATTGAAATTATATTAAAATGAAAATATATCGTTAAGTACAATACGATAGTTTTTCGTTCATTAATTAAAGATAATTTGTCATTATTATCATTACTATTACGAATATTGAAGATAAATGATGAGTTATACTATAAGGAAGCTAAACGATCATTAATTAACAGTGGACAACTTTGTTGGGAACATGGGATAGCGTAAATTTAATTACGATCTTTTATTTGGAATAAAATGAAATTCTGCCACTAGTGGTGGAATGTTGGACGAAGCTGTGCTGATAACAGGAACATCCCTCTGCCAAATTTCTATCTGATCGCTCAATGGAAGTGTTTTGAAATTAAAATGAACTACCACTCATCTTCCGGAGAATTTATTTCAAATACGTTTTCCAGTCACTCCAAACTAGATATTAATTATTCTTTCATGCATACGTAATGTGTTGTGATAAACTTGGACGATATTAAGAAACTCAAATGATGGCATGAAATTCAATACTGCATGACGTCACAATGGATCATCGATTCGAGTGATTATCACAGGTTTGTAATCTAATTGGCTGTTATAATTAAGATAACATATAAAATGAAAAATAATTTAATATTTTCCTTTAAATTATCTGTATAAAATGCATTTTTATGTTTTAATATAAAGTTTGTACAGTACACCAATTAGTTTAATTCATAATTTAATTTAATATTAAGATGAGTTCATTTTTCTGATTCCGGAGATCTACTTATGGAGTAACTCTATCTGTAATTTCTTCTGAGATGAGCAAAGCTCTGATAATAAAAAACATGAGAGAGTAGAAATCCAGAGCTTAGCAAAGCGTAAACACGGTATATTATAAACAGTTTTCATATCACATCAAAAGGAAAATATAAACCTGACTAGATCATGCCATTTTTATCACAAATGTTCAGATCATCGCATACTATGAACTGTTGGCGTTATAAATAATAATTTAAGAAACAAAAATGAGGTTAAGTGTACTTTTTACTAGCAGTATACACATACAGAGCCATCGAATATATTCTTTACTGATTCGTGTTTTATTTGCATTTAGAGTTTCATTATTTAATCCCAGTGGAAGTAATTAATGGCGTATGTATTATAAAATGGTAACGTGTAACAGAGAAGTGTAAATCTGTGCATAAAGCTAATGTAAAAGAAAGTGATAATTTACAAAATCGATCAAGTTATTTATTTGTTGTTACCAATCCGTTAAATGAAGGCAAGATTTGCATCTTGTCTTCATCCAATAGATGATTTTTTTACCGCTCAGTGTGATACCGCCATTCTACACTTGCTGGACGCATGAAGTGACCTCGAAAAAAGTATCCTATTTGTCTCCAGTGCAATGTTTCTGTGTTATGTAAACTTCAGGCAATCAATAGAATTAAATATATATGTGTGTTATAGCTCATAACTTGTCCTGGGTGCGACTGGCATAAAAATCATGCAGAAGAAATATACACAGATGGTGTCTATCATCTAGCTTTTATATCCTGTCTTGAAAACCATTTTAAGAAATACCAATAAGAAAAGACATTGTAGCAGATGGAGTGTTTAAGTAGACTGATATGTTAAAACGATTCTGCGATTCTGAATTATTTTTCTTTTAACAGTTTCGTTTAAGATATAAAAGGACATATGAAAACGAGTGTGTCAGGAAAACAGTCTGATCTCGACAACGTTGATCCATTTTAGCATTTAAACAAAGTCAAATAAATCAAAATCAATATTGTCGGGATCAAAGGTTAGAACTTTTATTGTCTGTTTCCTTCTGTTAGTAAGCAGATCATTGTTGACATGATTAGATAAGTTTACTTTAGATGACACGAGGGGCGGCTCGTGCATAGGCACCGAAACTGCAGCATCCCAATTTTTCTCGATATATAAATATATTTACTAATTTATTTATATTTGCTTATAATATTTAATTTTATCACCAACAATCCTATACAGTTCTCTTATTTTGTATAAAAAATAATAAAAATCCATCTTGTACCACTTAGGAGGGCGAAGGACGGTAGCAGCACTGTGTTTACCACAGTGTCATATTTCTACGCGCGCAAGCATATGCACGTCATAGTGAGATACGAGCTATTAGCGTAATGCGGCACTGTCCGTTGCGCAGTTCCACCGTTGTTTATATGCGGTTTGCGCTAGTAGTAGAGTGTTCGTAGTACTTATCGTGCTTATTCTGTCTCTTTAAATATTTGGACGTTACAATTAAAGAATTTAATTGTAATTACAATTAAAGAATTTAATTGTAATATCCAAAAATTGTAAATCCATTCAAGGAATCCATTTTTAAATCCATTCAAGGAATGAATTTTATTTTTAAGTAATTTTGAATTATACTAAACTGTATAATCTTATCGATAATAAACAATATTTTTTCATGTTCAATTTTTTTTTAAATTTTTACCATAATTTTGATATTTTATCCAAACACGTATACAGTGCGTATACGTCTACTTACAGTGCGTATGTATATTTCGAAAGTTGCAGCACCCACACGATTTCAAGCCACGAGCCGCCATTGGAGGACACAGACTATTTTCCCCCTCAATTTTACATTTTCTGTGTATAATTAGTGCTAGCTTAACTTTATGTGTTTCTTTTCTGTTTGTACACAGGCGGATATACACCATGTACCAAAAGTATTAGAACACCTAAGAAATAAAGACAAATAGCAAAATACATTTTAATAAGTTGTAAGTCCACTTTCGACCTATATCACATTTATTATAAGTGTTAAACTATTCACACGCTTCTGACAGGAACTTGGGACGTCGGAGATTGTTCACGAGTTGTTCCACTTCATCTCAAGTGTTTAATCTAGTTTAGACTGGGACGCTGAAATAGCCAGCCCATTCATAGCGTTCCAATACACCTCACCAAAGGAACAACACTTTTGACAGCATAATGTAGAATTAATGTCGGTTAAAAATTCGGTGAGGGGACAGCATTCATTGAACCTAAACTGATTCATTAACGACTTAAATATGGAACGCATGTATGCATTGATGTATACTGGTCATATTAAGCAAAAATGGAATTTTGATCAGGATTGAAAAGTATCATATTCATTGTCTTGATTAAGTGTCTTCAAAATGTTTCACTTCTTACAAAATATACCTTAATTTATGAGGTTACTGAGGAATATCATATGGATATGGATATTTAGATATTACCCCCCCCCCACCCCTTAAAGGAGTTTTGTGATTGCCAGCTCATAACAGATCAGACTAGTACCGATCACTTTGGTGAATGAATTTACCCAGTCATCATTTCTGTTTAAGAGCTAAAGAGCTCTTGAAATGTGGGTAAACTTTTAAAAAGGATTCTAAAATCCATTATCCTAACTTTTTTGCCTGTTCCTGCATTTCGTGAAGTGGCGAGAAAACCACATCCACGAAGTTGCAGTAGAAACCTTTAGATGGACTATGACCTAAACTTTAAAGAATCAATAAAAACTTTAGCAATTAACAGTCTCTGTATATTACTTCATTGACTGTCCCTGCTATTGGCCAAAAAAAAAAAAAAGAAGAAGAATTGACCCTATTGTCTGGAGGAGCATGCGTTGCGGCCACTCGAGAGAACAGGAAAAAAAAAAAAAAACTGTAAAGACGAAGGAAAAAAATCCAAGTAAAATTAATTATGGATCGTAATTGGACATTATTATTGTTATTAATATTAACAATAATAAACATGCCACGCCACGTTTTTAATTAATCTTATGAGAGAGAGGTGTGTGCATGATTGATCTTTTAAGCTAAACGAAAGTGTGTGTAATCTCGCAACCAAATATTCACTATGATTTGATTTGAAACCAAATATTAATGATTTTTTGAAGATTATGAAAACGTTATTTTGGGGATGATAAATTTAAAGAATGAACAGGAAAGAAATATTTAGGAATGCAAAATGAACTAAGAAGAAAAGAAAGAATAAAAGGCGAACTTAAAAAAGAAAGAATAAAAGAACCGTATATATATATATATATATATATATATATATATATATATATATATATATATATATATATATATATATACATATATATATATATATATATATATATATATATTATATATATATATATATATATATATATATATATATATATATATATATATATATTATATATATATATATATATATATATATATATATATATATATATATATATATAGAGAGAGAGAGAGAGAGAGAATAAAGGAAAAACTGTAGAAAGAATGATGAAATGAATAAATAAATAATGAAAAGAATCCAAGAAAAAGTTAAGGAAGAATGGACGAAGAATTAAAGAACTAAAAATTAAAGAATGAAAGAAAGTATGATGGAAGAATTAAAGAACTTCAAAAAAAGACAGAAGAGAGGAGAAACCAACTAAAGAACAAGAACTAAATAAATTACAATGCAAGCTGGAAATCAAAGAAGTTAACTTCGATGAAATCACATAAAAACCTAAAGCCTGATATATATTTGTTACATAGATCCTCGCTGTAAGAGAATTATTGACAAATAATTATCGAAAAAATATTATGGTGTCGTAAACAAAACCTAATTTTTTGCATTAATGTTGTCATGGATAGCTTGGGTAGCTAATATGATTAATAACAAATATTAAGTTATTCCATTATAATTTCAATATATTGTGCAAAAATGAATAATTATTACGTTACACGCAAGTAATATGACGCAATATTCTTCCAGTTCCCATTACGCTTTGCGCTACATATGCTATAATGAATGCATTGCTTCGATGTGCTGCGCTAAATAATATTATCTGTGAGTGGTGAGCCCTTCGTTATTGATCTCCGGGAGAACTCGAGACTATGATCAATATGAAGTGCAGGAAATTGCTCTCCATCACCCGAAAAGGAGGCGTGCAAAAGTGAACTGACTACTTTTACAGGATCCCGTGCCAAAGCCAAGGGTCAAGTATCGGAAGCGAAATTGATGAGTTGTTCCCTAGAAAATAGGCTTAATTAATCGAAGGTTTTGTTTGTACGGTGTCAAAAGATAATTCACTAGCTTCGCTTCGTTCAGACAGTCTTTAAATGCATAAATAATTTCTGAGATAGTTTTAAAACAGAAATCTTCCATCACTAAGTTTCCCCTTTGATCTTCTAACATACGACCTCTGGGGGTTCATTTTTTGACTGTGCTACTTAAAGTCCGTTAATCATATACAACACATGTCCGTTTATTAGATTTTAAGTCAATATCCCCTGTGATTTCTAAGGAAATCCCATAAAAGCCTCCGGAGTGACTAAAATTACTCTTAGCATGTTTGCACTGGCAGGACATCAGCACAGTCTGTGACTTCATTTGCCGAATAGTTTTTTTTTTTTTTTTCCTATCTCTCCGTTGTTCTGTCTATCGGTTTCACTAGTAACTGAGCTGAGATAAAACTGTAGGCGTGTCAAGTACTGAGAAAGATTGTTTTCCTTGAAACAATACTCACGCTTCGAGTTCTCAGACAACAGAAAAATACCCCATTACAATCTAAGAACGAGAAAGTCAATGTAGTTACCAAAATTGAAATCCCATCCTTTTTTTCTCTCTTCACAAATAAGCGGATACGAACTCGACTGCTACAGATGCCATTTTCACACTCTCATTAACTGTTTTCTTTGTGGCCGATCAATTCTTGGGGCTTTCAAATAATGCCAGCTTTTTTTTTTTTATGGCTCGGTAATTTTTTTTACCGTTTGTGTGATTCAATGGATAATTTTTCATTCTTTACCTTAAATATGCACATTACTACTCCCGCATTGATGTATAAGGTGGCCATATTATCGGTTAAGTACCATCCATCATCGTGTATGACGTCATTTCACTGCTCACCTGCTCTAGACGAACAAATACTGCAATCTCTATGAAGCATAAAAACAGTTTCCTTTAATAATAAGATGGGATACAGTCTATTTCAATGCCGAAACTTTTTATCAGTCACATGTTGATTATTTAGATTTTAAATATCATACGGTCATCTATTACACTTATGAAACCTTGAATATTTAATTCGCATATACTGCACAGTACATTTTAAGCACTAATTAATAATCTGCAAAAACACGCCCAGTGATTAATTTTAAAACCAATCGCGATCCTTTTTAATTTCGTGTTAGTTTTTTATAAAAGGCTGAAATATTGAAATTAAAATTACTAGTTAAGTTTATAAAACATTAAATATTTAAATTAATGCAATCTCATCTGATTCACGTTAATTTATGTTTATGACAGTTGTAAATTATACAAATTCATATATTATTTGTAATATTTACGATATGAACAATTCAAAATTCTTAATATTTATGTATTAATATAAATGAAGGCTACAGAATATGTCACTATATATATTTTTTTTTTTGTGAGATGGACTGTTTACTCTTCATCTGATTGAAGAAAATGTGTGGATGGGGTGTCAAAGGCTCTAGTCATGGCTGGGTAGCGGCAATAGCCGAGCCTCAGTTAAAACTTCATTGGCTACAGCTTTCCCATCCATTACCCTCCCTGGGTACCCATTTTAGTCACCTTGTACGACATGCATGTGCTGCAATGGAGCTATTTTAAAGCAAAGCTCTGTTTAGTTCTTATTTAAAACTTAGAACGATCCCTAGACCACTCGATAGTTGCCGAAAGATCGTCCAACCCAGCGTTGGCCCACTCAGTGACCGGATCACCCTACCACTAAGCAAAGCCACTCATATTCCAGGGAAAGGCATCCACCGACAAGTTCCCTCACGGCCCACGCCGGAGAACACCCTCCCCAGAGACTCAAAATGCTCTCTCACGGCAAACCCCCAGAAATCTAAGCCCCTCCCCCTCACCGGGAACAAAGTTCGGAAAGAAATCTGAGAGAGCGAAACTCTGCGACCATTTTAGTCGCTTCTTACGAAATGCATCCTTACAGTCCTTATAAGGACTGGCTTAAAGGGGCGAAGCAAGAATGCTTTTCATCTTCCAGGTTATCTGTACAGGACAGTCTAGGGATAAAGTGTTATTGAGCAATTAAAGCTCTGATCATGGCAAGAGGATAACAGCAATAGCCGAGCCTCAGTTAGAACTTCATTGGCTACAGCATTGCCATCCATTACCTTCCAAGGGTATTGGATTGAATGAATCAATCACCGCATCTCACGGTCGATTGATTCCCAATCCTCGTTCTACGACATGCATCCTTATAAGGACTGGGTTAAAGGGGCGAAGCAAGATTGCCTTTCATATTCCCCGTTATCTGTAGAGGACAGTGTAAGGATAAGGTGTTATTGAGCTATAAAGCTCTGATCATGGCAAGAGGGTAACAGCAATAGCCGAGCCTCAGTTAGAACTTCATTGACTACAGCATTGCCATCCATTACCCTTCCTGGGTATTAATTTTAGTCGCCTCGTACGACATGCATTAACTACATTGGTGATACATAAGTAAAGCCAATCTCTAAAAATTCGGACGATCCGTAGGCCACTCAATCATGGGCGAAAGACCTTCCATCTCAGCGTTGCTTCACTCAGTGATGGCCATCCACCCACACCGAGCAGAACCGCTCACATTCCGAAGAAAAGCATTCATTCACCGACAAAGCCCCTCAGCTGACCGTGCCGGAACCTTAAGAGAGCGAACTCAAACTCTCAGCGTCAAATTAGTCGTCTCTTACGACACGCATGGATTTGCGGTAGAACTCTTCTTATCCCGGAAACCACACGGGGATACCTAGGACATGCATGGGTTGCATTGGAGCTATTCTTAGTAGATTTATCAAAAATTATAAAAGGTGTATTATTTTATATACTATTAAATAATAATATTTGAAAGATTATGTTTATTTAACAAAATATTATCTATAATATATTTGTTTATAAGTGATTATAGATAATTTATCTAATAATTTTACATTATTATCTTTATTTATTGATCAGTAGGTTTTATGTTTTATTTCTTTTTTAGAGTACCAATATATCTTCTTTTCTTGTTTACACCGGCTGGAAAATAGGTCGCTTGGTAGATCTTATTTCATATTTATTAATTACTTGAAATGGAAATTTTGATCTATCGCTCTGAAGTTTTCAATGATTAATTAGAATTAGAATTAGAATTAGAAATAATTAGAACTGCTTACAATTACAATTTCTTCGAAGTTTTATGCATGAAGGAAAGAACGTATGATTTTGATATTGCAATGGTTGTAGTGACAGTAGATTCACAAACAACCATTTAAATCTAATCCGTTAGTTGCAGAAGACATTATCCTCGCGTACAGTAGAAGCAGACGAAAATATGCGTCAAGAAAGTTTAACATTATTAGTAATAATTAAAATTTTATAGCACTCATATCGATTCATGCAAAGAGCAATTGTTGATATGAGTACAGGTAGAGCACTAGAAAGTAAAAATCTAATAGATACATTGGTTCTTCTTTATTATGATCCCAAATGATAAAGATGTCATCTACATATCTGTACCAAATTTTCGGTTTTGGAATGATCTGGGCTAAGATTTTTTTCTCTAGATCTTCCATGAATAAGTCAGCACAAGCAGGTGAAAGAAGAACTAATTAATTACCTCAACCAAATCAATAGTTTCCACAATACCATCAAATTCACATTAGAAATGGAAAAAGATAAAAAACTGCCATTCCTTGACATTTTAATAAAGAAACAATCCAATAATAATATCAACCTATCTGTATATATACCGAAAACCTACAAATACTGGACGTTACCTCCATTTCAACTCAGCCCATCACATAGCTCAGAAACTTAGCATTATCCATAGTCTCAAGAAAAAAGCTATACAGTATACGACAGACAAGGATGCCCTACTAACGGAATTAACCGCAATATCCAGAGAACTTTCTTTAAATGGTTACCCAAAAAGACTCTATAACAAGATTCTCTTTACTGATATACCACATCAACAACGTGATGACGTCCAATACATCAGTACAGTTACGATTCCTTTTGTCAGCAACCTTTCCAAAAAATTAGCTAACCTTTTAAAACCGCATAAGATCAGAGTGGCATTCAAACCAATCAACACTATTCGGAAATTTTTAAGATCACCGAAAGATCCTCACCCATTCTACAAGTACTCTGGAGTATATAATATACCTTGCTCATGTGGTATTAGTTACGTAGGTCAGACCTCTAGAAGCTTTGAAACGAGAAAGAAAGAACACATAGGATATGTCAGAAATAACAGACAAGACATTTCAGGCTTTTCATGCTATTTTGCCTCTACTAACCATCATATTGAGTGGGATAAGAGCCTTATGCCATACATAGAAGATAACTACCATTCAAGAACCTTTAAAGAAGCAGCTACATTCGCCCTTAAAACTGAAAACCTAAACAAGAATCAAGGTCTAATTTTACCAGAAATTTAGAAAACTTTTATCAGATCATTAAACATCAAAGAAATGAACTTTCATAACAATTACGTCATGAGCCATAACGAATAAATCACGTTAACGAGACACGCACAATACCAATTTTTTGTATGAATTAGAATTATCAGTTATAACCTAGTCTGTAACCTTCATTTTAACTTACTAGTTTGTATTCCCTGAGGATGCCAATAGAAAAGGATTGGCGAAACATGTAGGAGGATAAAATAAAGCTACTTGACAAAGATTATAAAAAAAGTGTAATAGTCTTATAAGTAATTTCTATTTTTATATTAATTAATCCATTGTTAGAAATAATAAAAAAAAATATTTTTTTTAATAGACACGTGGATTTTCTAGATTTGAGATCTCAATCACCTTCCCACACAGAAATGTGACTTAAATTCGTTTGTCATAGAGCAAAATCAAATTACTGAGTTCACATTCTAGCAGTTGGGAATCCCTTGCCATAGAGATTGATGAAGCTAACAGAAGAAGTCATTTACAGTGGCTATATTTTACCAAGACGCCCTAATAGATTCATCAAAAAAAAAAAAAAAATCTATTCATTCCTTTTTCTCACTTTAGAGCTATTGAAAAAAAAATAATGCGGAGTAATAAGCATCATTTAGGATATGATCGGCATTTTCTTCCATAAAACGTATTGCTTTTGACAGAGAAAATATCGTGGGATTACCCACGCTCAGGTATCAGCTGCATTTGGTACTGGAAGAGATAAAACTTTGCAAAATGCCTGCATCTTCTCGTCTGACATTTGCTTATGTTTATCCTTGAAATGATGATTTTTTGCTGTTTGCATTTTTTTTTTTCATCTTCTGATCATTTAATCATAATTTTTAATGTTTAAAAGTTTCTATGAATAAAGGAAGGATGAAAGAAACACATATAAAAGTCATTCACGGAATCTGTAGGGATTGGTCATTAATTACTATCACTGCTTGGTTATAACATAATTATTTATAATTAATAAAAAAATAATAAAAGTTGTCAGTTGCTGTATTAATATAATAATAATTTGTGAGTTCAAGTCTCTCATCATCGGTCTTCGGAGTAAAAAGGTGCTGAGATTCAGCAGACAGTAGGAGAGGAAGATAAAAAGATCGAGGTGTAGAGTAGAGAAAGAGGCCTCAGCTGACCGGTTTTAGCTGTTGACCCCCCCCCCCAGGGATGCTTCTAAAACGGTCATTGACTTTTCACTTTTAAAAAGGAAAAATATGAGACAAAGCAAAACTGAACAAGAGTAAATATAAATCAGGACTATGCAGAAGACATTTCTAGAGAAGAAATAGATTTGCAGAGGAACAAAGAAAAAAAAAGAACAGTAAGCCCGGTGAACAAGAAGGGAGATGACCTGGCCCGGAAGACCCCGCCTTGAAAACGGCTTGGGACCACCTCGATGTTGGCCTTTGCAGTTCGGGTTTGTTCAGGTTTCTAGTTCTTTTTTTTTCAAGAACTAGAAAAAAACAACTACTACATTAATGCTGGTTTAGAAGGAGGGCACGAAAGCAGTGGTGTTATAGTCCGATCACAGATGCGAGAGCTGTCGTTGGCAGGCTGCCAAGAAGAGTCAATTCATGTTGAAGGGGAGAAAGAAATAAGGCGATGTACGAATCGGTCACCAACACGCGAAATCACATGCTTTATACGTAAACTTTTCCAACTGTTATACAAGCGAAATAGTTGCCACTTTAAAAACTACAACGATCATAAATGAGAAGGTTCATTTCCAGACGTGTAATAATAAACAACTCATCCCACAATACGGATTGATTACCCTATTATCGGAATGGATTCTCATTCTTTTGACATGCGTAGAATTGTCGAGGGTCTCGTATCTGTGGGCGTACTATATAAGTGTATACACACTTGGAATCCCCCCCCCCTGTGTGATATAGCAAATGGTTGGTGGCCTGCACCATCTCCTTAGGAACCGTTCTTCGCCCAATAAGTATCTCTCCTGCTCCAAGAAACGGCGGAGAGGCAGTTCCTAATTCGGAGATAGATGCAGTCTTCCTCGATAAGATGTTTTTTCCTGATTTTCCAAAGGTGATGTTTTATCACATTAATTAGGAAAATTAGGTACTTTTTTGTTTTTGGTCACCGGGGGAGGGGGAACTGTAGCAAGACTACTTCAGCGAACGTGGGCACCAGGATCGCAAGCACCTAGCACCTCAGGCAACCTTTGCCAAACGCGTTGTGCTGGCTGGCAATGGTAGAAGGGGTGCCCTACCACTGCGTGGCAGACGTCGCAGAAGGGATTGCAAAGTCGCGAGCTGTAGCCTGATTTAACCAATTTCACCGGGAATCTGCCGTAGGCTATTCTCCATGCCAAGTCCCGGTGAAAAGGTTGTGATCAGCTGTTTTTTTTTTTTATGTTGGTGAAGAGCACCTCTTCATTTGTGCCCAGATCGGACTTTTCCCAGTCAAAGGTATCAAATAGTTTCCAGTACAGCTTGTTTGAGCTGAGCTGAAGTACCCGAACTCCATCCGTTGCAAATATTTTAAATATTTTGCTGATTTTGTAGTACCACTCTGGCACCATCACCGCACATGGTCCTGCGTGCCCAGTGGTCCCTAAGTAAGGTAGGAAAAGTCCTATAAAATCCTTGATTAAATTGCCAGAAGAGTGGTGCTTTCCGTATCGTTTGAGCAGTGTTGGTTGGGTGGCAGTATATTTGAGGATAGGCAGGACAAACCCTCCTTGTGGGGGGGGGGGGGGGGGGAAGATGGAGAAAGGCCCTGCGTACCTCGTGTTTTCTCTTGTTCCAAACAAAATCGATAATATGTCTGCGATGTTTGTTAGGTTGATGGTGCGTAGCAGCATTGGTTTGAGAATTGTTTTGATGACTGTCGCCCTACCTTCGAATGATAGGTATTTTGGTTTGAAGGGGATGAGTTTTTCGCGACAAGATTCTATTAATTTTTGTGTTGGTAACACCGGGGTCGCGAGGAAGGGAATTCCTAGTATTTTTAATGTGCTGGTTGTGGATTTCAACCCACACGGAAAACTGATAAGGCAGAATTTTGCTATCTTATAACAATATCTGACTGACATGTTATACCAAGCTACGATATACAATAAATTTTTTATCTGTTACCCATACTATAAAAGTATAAATTTAATGAATTTTAAAAAGGTGTTTTATAAAAATTAATAAATAAATTAGAAAATAAATTTTTCAATATTTATTTAGTTTTCATTTAAAAAAAAAAAAAAATGTGTATTATCATATATATTTATTTTGGATTTTATACAAAATAGTACCTTAGTTATTTTATTTTTTATTTTTTTTGCAAATTAAGCGTCCGTCTTTATTTCACGTATCATACATATATGTAATTTTATTTTTCTTGTTATGCACTGTCTTTTTCACATTGCCATCTATTTAATTTAAATAAAATAAGTCTGTGACCTATATAACACACACATATACACATGCACGCGCGCAATTTTATTTTTTATATATTTCCTTGTTTTATTGTTTTTACTGGATTTTATTATACATTATACTGTTATTTTTGTACAATTTAAAATGCATATCTTTGTTTTTATTCCGTGTATTCTGTTTTTTTTTTTTTTATATTTTTAATATATATATATATATATTTTTTTTTTTTCGGGACCTTAAAAGAGTGAAAGTCCAAGGACCGTTTTAGAAGTACCCTCATGGGTCAACTGAGATCTCTCTCTCTCTCTCACACACACCATCCGTTTCCCATCCCTTTCTGAAAATCTCCGATGAATATCAATGCTACTTTTATATTCTAAAGGCCAATGATGAAAGACTTGAATCCCCAAAAATTCCGGATAAACGGATATTTTTTATCTTCTTGTTCACGATAAAAGTTACCTGGATAAATAAAAGGTGCATTTGTTCAGATATTTAACAATATGATTAAAAAAAAAAAGCTTCATTCCTCATCATATATGGCATTTACAGTCAATCTCGAAGACAGGAATATATGTCATTTCTCAGTTAATTACTAACGAATTTGGTAAGTTCGATAAAGAACCACTGGAATATAAGGGCGCTGAAAGTCGCATATATTATGAGTAACATATTTACCTTGAAAATAAGCATATCTTCTTTTTTTAATTAGCTTTAATTATATAATTAAATGTAAAATGACTATTTTTTTATTACTTAAATAATAAAATTTCAAATTGTTTTTATAGAAATAAAACATGAAAGTACTTTATTTGTGAAATTTTTTTCTATTTGTGCCTACTCAATATGACTTCATTTGATAAACAACAAATAGAATATAGAGGGCGCTACAATTCTTATATAAAATTGCATAAGATAATCAGCTAGTAAATAAACATATCTCTTTTTTTAAATTGGCTTTTCAAAAGCTAATTAAAGATTGTAAAATGATATTCAAATTTTGATTATTAGTTAAATAGTTCCTTTTATATTGTTTTATCGAAATGAATCGCGAAAGTATTTTATTTGAGGGAATTTTTTTTTTTTTTGCATTTGTGTGCCTACGCCATATGACTTCCATAGGATGCTACAGAAACCCTTTTTTTTTTTTTTTTTATTCTCTCGCTGGCGCGAGACTGACATCGGAAACTTATGAGCCATCTTCGTTGGACGAAAGCCAACTTTTCACTGAGATCGCATTCATGCCTCCATTTTCTTCAGTATCCTAATGCAATTACCAGATGAAAGGTGATTTGTAATCAGCCAGAGAGAGTGTGTGTGTGTGTGTGTGCATTGGCAGACAAGTTCAAAGGCATTTTTTTATCATTATTTTCGTTATTGTTATCTACAAACCCTTACGCTGCTAATAAATATTTATATTCCCTTCCTGAACAGAATGTGCGGTTATCACTAAGTTTTTTTGTTTTGTTTGTATGATCGCATGGAGGAGCTTTTAATATTTATCGGCTGAATAATCTGATGCAGTAAAGCTACTAAATTAGTGTACTTTACAATAGGTTACGCTGTTCGACTGGAGAGTGCGTGGATGTTGGAAGAAGGTATTATAACAAGATTGTTGTTGGGAAAACAATACGGGGGAGTCTTATTAGACTTACTAATAATGTTGCTGATTATTCGTTATTTTGATGATGCGTGCTAATAATGCGGTTTTGTTATTTTGTCGAAAATATCCCGTGGTATTATGAGAACAGATTTTTTTTTGATAGAAATGTGTAAAAATGAGAAATTAATTTAGATTAATTAATGACATGTCCGATAAGAATGTTTTCCTTTCCAGGAAAAGAGCAAAAGAACAAAGACTGGATCGGACTCTGGTCTTTCTCTTTCATGATGTCTTATCACGATACCCGAATATTAAAAAAAAAAAAATTCTTGTTGAGCAGTTTGATTTTATTTATTTTATTCGTATGAAGTTTCCTCCCTTTTTCTCCCCTGTCCCTATTGGGGCGAATTAAGCCCCCTCATGGGAGGGGGTTAAGTATTTATGACTGTAGATCCGTGTGTGTTCATGGGGCCAGTTTGCCTGCTTGTGGGATGAAAAACGCCAGATAAACTGGCGGGAAAAACCTACTGCCCGCGCCCAAGACCGGCTAACTTGGCTATGGCTGAGGAAGATCCTCAAATTCCTCACGTCTTCGACAGGAATCGAACCTGGGACACTCCTTCCCCAGGCATACGGTTTCGAAGCGCACAGCTACTAAGTTAACCGCGCGGACTGTTGAGCAGTAACAGCCCAATTGCAGGAATATGTGTGCTGTTTGTGTAATCGCAACTAACTATAAAAGATATTTATCAAAAAAGAAAAAAAGTTATATTTATCTGCCTGTAAACAGCGTAAAATAACATGAACGAGTTTGAGATGAAAATCACGTAGTTAAAAAGGAAAAAACACCTCATTGAACATAATTTCGCTAAGGTTTTTTTTTTCTTTATTTTAACCTCCGTTCATAAACATCTTTCTGAGACTATACTAATAAAAATTATTCATTTAGAATAAATTAATTTTGCGCACATAAATAAAACAACATTATACTCAGAGCTGTTCGGTTTGAATATGGCTTCATTTCAATCAAGCAGTCGATAATCTGAAACGCAAATAGAAGGCAAAATAATCGTAAATCCAGATAAATGAAAAAAAAAAAAGTAGAATGAATTCCCCTCGCATCAGGTGCTCAAATGATCTCCGTTGCCAACCACGCAAGGCCATGAAGGTTTTCTCATCACTGGGAGCCCCTTACAAACAAAAATCCACAGGGTTTAAGGCAGGGGGTCAAGGAGACTATCGTTGGTCCCGCGTGTATTGTTGTAGAAACCACTGACAAAATATCAATCGACAATGATTTGGTAAAAGTGCTTAAGTCTTCTGAGAATGGCGTACGGATGATGCCGATTTCCAGACACGACCCTCCATGCAACTGTTATGGGAGATACCGCTCCACTAGATACATTACATTTCCCTTCATTTCCTCCATACATTATTTCGTGGCAAAGAGACTATGCCACGCTCAAAAAATAGTTGTGAAGGCAAGTGAGCATTTTATAGCACGGAATTCAACTAGTGGAGACAGTTCTTGATAACGCCAATGTGTTTTATGTGCATTTACGTCAATATCTCCATAATAAAGTGAATATAAGTAAACCTGAACTAAACCCTGCATTGCAATACTGACGTACGACATATTTTTTTCTAGACCCTTTTCTAAAAAAGGGTCTAGAAAAAATGTGTAATCCCCTCATGTGTGTGTGTGTGTGTGTGTGTGTGTAAACGTGTTAATATTTTGCTAGCAAATTTAATACTTTCCACATATAACAGTGAAATAATTTAATTAAAAAAAAAAATAGGAAATAAAGACGTAATTTTAAGGACATTAGGAAATGAAACAGTTATTAAAATAATTAAACCATCGCAGGTTTGTAGCAATTAACTTAAAACAGATATTCGTTTATATTTAAAAAAAACAACAAATTTTTACTTTAGCGAATAGAAAATTTAGGACTTGTTCTAACTGTTAGTAAAGTAACGTCTGAAAATTGAAATTTTAGACTGCATTCCCGGGTTAAAAAGGAACAGAACTATAAATAAGGATTTATAAAAATATGAAAAAAATTCTGGAAGAATAAAATGAATGAATAAAAAAACGTAAAAACAGACACGTTTCAGACTACAAAAGTAATACGTCTAGATTGTCAGAAAAATGTAAAATATGAGAGATTTCCAAAGGAAAAATTGTAGAACACCTTCTGTTGAGCAGACAGTAATATGACTATACAAGAACAACTTTGATGACTGGAGATGATCGGAGGGAGAAAACATAAAATGGCTAAGTTACTGAATAATTGCTTTCCCCTAGAATATGAAACAGTTGAAAATAACGAGGCGTTTATTCCTGAAGAGGAAATAGATTAAAAAAATGCAATGGATGATCTGAAAATCTAGAAGTATTATTTTGTGTCTGGATGTTACTAAGGCTGGGTCATTACATCCCACAGTACTTTAAAAAATAAAAAGAATGAAATAGAAAACGAATTGCCACCAACAGGCACTTTTTTTTTTCCAACTATTTTAGTAAAGTGTCTCGTGGAGGTCCAACAATGATGCTGTTACGTCACCAAGCATAAGCGCCATCTTCATTCTACACTAATGCCTCTTTATGAAAATAACATTAATTAACTTCCTAAATACATCATTTCTCATCTAAGCAATTATTATACTAAACTTAATATCACATTCCGGTATAAAGTCTTTAAGTAACATGTGGTGTGCAGAAACTGCATTAGAGTAAATTATACACGAGAAATTACTAGATTTAGAGATAACGTAAATAGTATGTCCAGAAATTAAATCTAGGTCTAAAGAGAATGGAGCGAGGGTGGTCGCTTATCATTTTAATACTAATATTACCCAGCGAAATCGAAAATAAAATTAGAAGCAATTGTAATTAATGACTTAGACAGAAAACTAAGTGTTGCACTCATTTCTGGACACAGTTATGATCGTTCTAATGATGTGGAACATTAAATAAAACCACTGGAAGGGATCCTTTGTAGAAGAAGTGGAGGCATCATTCTTTATACCCCCACCCCTTCAGCCAATGTCTTTCCCTCCTGTTTATTTATCTACCTATGCATGTAATATGCAAATCTATCGAGTTCTAAAGTCAAGTATAATTTCAGTAAAATAAAGAAAGGCATCTTCCACTTTTCACTTTTAAGTGTCTTTTGGATGCGTACTTGGATTGCCGTTCATGTGTTATTCATCGGACGCACACGCCTCTCCCTTGTGGGATGCATTTTAAGTTGCTAAGCGTACTAAGTACTAGCTGTTTTCACAATAATGAGCTTTAAAATACAAACTCGACTACATCTATACGTTTAAGAGTCATGCGAGAGACGACATCCCTGTTTTAAAATGCAACTAACTAAGATTCTTTTAAGGCTAAGAGAACACATACCTGTCTTCGTGAATTAAGTTATATTTTTATTTCGAGATACAACCATGGCGAACACTTGGGAGGATGCCAAATAAAAGCCGCTCATGTGTGAAGGTATTTTGGGAGTAAAGCACTGTTTAATTATGCTTCAGAAACTGAAACTTTGTTGTGGTTTAGAAAGAACGTGAACACGAACCAAGTTGAAGAAAAATGCATCAGCAAGTTTTACAGGAGCTACACCCTCCCCCACACACTACTTCTTATATGAACACTATTAAACTGGCATTGATCCGTTTCCCTTTTTTTTTGTAGGAAAGTGTTTAAATATACATTATCCATCTGCTACCTTGATTGGCGATGTTCAGTGATATTATACGTAGAATTATAGATTAGCTTTTTCTCTCTTAGGATTAGTATATTTAATATAACAATATATATTCTTTAGTTAATTGGAATGGGGTTGATCCTGATAATCGAAATTGGAGAATTGATCTCACGAACATCTTTGTAAAAACGACTTCTACCATTATCTATTTCTCATTTTATCGTTCATTGTTTTCTCACCTTGAACCCCTATCTTTCTTTTTCAAAATATAAACAAAGCTAAAAATTGAGATTTTATTTATTTTTTTTTTTTTTCTCCATGCAGGATATTGTTGATGCTCTAGCATTCGATAAGTTTAATATTTGTATCAGTTTCGCATTTCTTTACGTTCTTCACAATGTACTAGAATTGCAGTGTTTAGAAAAACATCTATTAAAACAGAGTATTTTTTTTGTTTATTTTCTTTTTATTTAGAGAAAAAAAAATCAAGTTTAAGAGAACAAAAAAAAAAAATTAATTTAATTCAACGACAAGAAAAGTACTTTTGTCGCCTCAATACGAAGTGAAGGATCCACTTTAGCCTGTGTCTAATAAAGATCTAAGAGAGATGCTTCATCTTTTGTGATAAAGTGATCCCAATATGTCTTAGATATGATTAGCACTTATCTCGCTGCAAGCAATTTTTTTAAAAAAAAAACGTACACTTTTTTGTTTTTCATTTTCTATTATAATTATGTCTAAGGTTTCTGTATAATTATTTATCTTAGCCTGTACTAGTCAAACCAGCTATTGTATATCATTCGTAATATCCTTCCGCCAATGGTTTTCCTCCAATAAATTACGCTACTATGGGTTGCTAATCCTATCTACATAGTCTGCTATGCCCAACGCAGTTGGGCATAGCAGACTATGTAGATAGGATTAGCAACCTTTCTCTGGTTGGCTTGTCTGTTTAGTGAAAGTTTCGGATTTGAATCCGAAAAGGACATTGTTGTTACCGGGTGTGCTATGGAATCTGCAGTAGCAAAATTCGAGTTCAAAATATCCATGCTAACTTTTCATCTGCCTAATCTTGTTTTATACGATTTGTTTACACTCATTTATTAAATATAACAGAAGTTTACGACGATTTAATCAAAATTTCAACTCTCATTATAAATAGTTTAAACAGAAACAACATTCCCGAATCAAGAGCGCTATAACGAAACAGCGCTAAACGGAGTGCTATTGTATGTCATTTAATTGTAATTCTAAAATAAGGAAAATGTTTCGGTTGACGTTTGCCATATGAAGTATCGAAATTTTCATGGCGCATTTAGGTATTGTTGTTAACTTCCGAGGATGTTCAATAATTTTAGCAGATTGCAAGTTTTCGATTTTTGTGTGTGTATGTATTTTGGTAAAATATGTAAGCATTTATAAGTCCGTTCTTAAATATGTATTATTCCGGATCTTTTATCAAACGGATTTTAGTAATCGGAATCCATACAAAAATTCATAGACCCATTCCATTTTTATTTCAAACAAACAGCTTATTGAGAAGCAAAGGAAGAAAATATGTAAATTACATATTTTATTTCAACATTTTTCTCTCTTTTTATACTTTCCAAAATACAATTTCGAATTCCAAACTTAAACAGTTCCTAACGATAAAAATTCAAAGGATTTTCAAAGGAAATTTGAATTTTTTATTATACTATTTCTATATAAAAAAATTATTGGTGAATAAAAATTTTATGTTTTAATTTTTTATAAATTCTTAACTTAATATCAAAATAGATAAAATATTAATAAGGAATAATGGAATAAATATTTTTTAAGTATAACTTTTTAACTTTCTTGAGAATTGGTCTGTTTTATTAGCAAAATCATTTAAAACATAATTCAAATTTTTACTTGATCAAATAATATCTAAAATCACTAGCACCTATTTGCCACGTCGTTTAAATTGAATATGCCTACATTTCAATGAAATATTATCTTTAATTATTTATTTATTTACTTATTTTTTAATCCCGGATTACCACCAGTAGTCCAATGGTACAAAATATACACTATATTTTTTTTTCTTGAAAGAAAAAATAATGTCTCTCTTCTGCGGCAATTCTCTTATGATATAATTTACCATTAACTTTATCAAAAAAGAGTAAACAAAAATAATGGTTCGCACAAACACTGCTGAGAACCAACATATGTTAGCTAGTAAACTAATACTCATGATACAGTACAAACTTCTGAAAAAATGAATATTTATTATGGAAGGAGCAGAATAAATTCACTTCAGTCGTCTGCTTGTTACGCAAATCACGTGAAACTAACACCTGCGCGTTAACTGTTACTGTGAAGTGGAGCCGTTCACTATCACTAGGCAAGGAACAATATATACAAAGAAAGCAGTTTAATTCACTAAACTTTACTGTTTAAATATTAAATATTAATGTTTAAATAAAAATTATTATTTCTCCAAGAAATGGCTGCAGTTATCTTAGTTGTCTGTTTTCTTTTATTATGTTAGAATACTATTGATATGATTAGGAATCATCTCCATGCAAATAATTTTACACTTAAAGTTGACGCCAAACTTTGCTTTATGAACCTAATAAAGCTGGAAATGAGACAGAGAAAAATTACATTATATATAATATTTGATATATCAAATGAAAAGAAAATGGCTTTGTAAGCTAAACACAACCCACAAGAATTCTACCGATATGCTGCAAGTAAAGAAAGAATGAATATGAAAGAATAACTCTTATAAATACAGATAATGTGACGGTGACAGATGCCGAGAGGTTGTTCAGTTAATGAGTGCCCATTTCGTTAAAAGCTATCAACCTGGTGAACGCAACATTGAACTCACTGTTACCTCTTCACTGGATGAAGAAACTCAGTTGAATGAGGACGAGGTAATAGAGCTGTTCCATAAATTGAATAAGAATTCAGCAATAGGGACTGATGGGATGTCAGCACGCGTGATAAAAGAATGTTCAGCTGAATTTCTTTTACTTTGACCAGGCTGTTTAATATGAGTCTCAGAACAGGGAAGATTCTGAAGGAATGGAAGGAATGTACGGTAATCCCATTGCACAAGGATGGTGCAAAGACCGATATATGTAACCAACTATCGACCAATTAGTATCTCAGGAGTGGTGGTGAAGATTTTGGAAAAATTGGTTAGGGCCCGCATTCAGAAATGAGTTGACAGTGGATCTCTACTTTGCAATGAACAACATGGGTTTACTAAGGTACGTTCATGTTTTAGCAACTTGCTCACATACTATAACAATGTTACCATTGAACTAGACAAGGGGAGTGCATACACCATGATACTTTTGAATTTTGCTAAGACTTTACATAAATCTCCAATTTATGTAAACTGTTGCAAAAATTGGAGAAAATGGGTTTGGGTTATAGAATATTAGAGCGGATAAGAGGATGTCTGACTGAGGGATATCAGAAAGTGGTATATGGGGAGGGGGGGGGTTCTGAGTCTGCAAGATTTAAGGTAACCAGTGGTATACCACAGGGATCAGTGCTTGGTCCACTGTTATTCAATATGAACATTAATGATATTTGCTGATGATGTAAAGATAGGTAGGGTAATCAGGAATGCTGCTGATATACAGTACTCAGAATGATTTGAGTAGGCTGCAATTGTGGGCATGTGTAAATGGGTGTCAGTTCAATGTCAGTAAATGTAAAGTCATTCACTTCGGCATGATTAGATTATCCAATGTCGTATTATATTGGTGGGATTAGGCTAGAAGAAACTGATGGGACTAGGGATCTTGGAATGATAGTAGTAGGAAGTTAAAGTTCAGGGGTCATGTAGCAAAGATTCCAAATTCAACTCAAAAGATAATTGCAATGCTGAAACGAAATCAGTAGTATTGCAGGCATAAGTGACCAGATCAAGATCAAGATAAGGAATCGTGACGTGATTGGTTGATGACGTCATTGTATGTGACGTCATGGGGATGGAATGTTTGGAATTTCCCTGTGGGCATATGTGTCAATGGCTTCAGTTCTTGTATTTTGGTTCGCGTATGGAATTATGGGGAATGATAGAGATGAGGATTCGTGTTGTGATTGGTGGTGCACTAGTGACCCGATCAAGATCCAGATAAGATAAGGGATCGTGTGGTGGGTGGGTGTTGTTATCAGATGTAGATAAATGACGTCATTTGTTATTTGTAAATAAGTGACGTTGTTGTTTTGAATGGAAAAGGGAGATAATTAGAGATAAGGAATCGTGTCGTGATTGGTGGACACTTTTGACCAGATCAAGATCAAGATAAGATAAGGAATCGTGACGTGGATGTTTGTTGTTATTCATTTTAAAATGTTTGGTATTTCGCTGGGCTGCCCCCTTCTGTCAGAAACATCACGTGGTGTGTTTGGTGATATTTAGAGATAAGAATCATGACGTTATGTGTTTGGAAATTTCTGGGGAACATACAGGGTGTTCGGGATAAATTTGACAGTTTCGTAAGGAAAAAGAAAATCTTCTTTGTATCTATTAAATTTAATGAATTGACAAAAAAAATTACAGGCAGAGTTAATTACAATACTATCAACAAGATTTACTCAAAATAACCACCATTAGCATCGATCACAGCTTCAATTCTGCTTCGGAACCTCGAACAAGCTGATGCTACAGTCTCCCTGGGAAGGGCCGCAAAAACTGTTTTAATTTTATCCATTAACTGGGCTTTTGTATTACTGGAAGTGCGATTGGTGTCTTTTTCAACTGCGCCCCATACAAAATAATCCATGGGGTTAAGGTCTGGGGAGTTTGGAGGCCAAACATTTGGACTGGTGAAGTCGTAGAAATTTTCAGACAACCATTTTTGACTTTTCCCAGAGGTGTGGCAAGGGGCCGAATCCTGCTGCCATACATACGGCCTACCATTGGCTACCCTTGTTATCCAGGGCTTGACTACAGTTAGCAACTCCACGAACAAAGCCCGAATTCCAATGCCAGGGTTCTTCAACACCTGTTCCTGCAGATTTGCAAGGAATTCTGCTGTACGAACGCAATCAGATCGTCTGCTAGGGATCTTTCTTCTTGCTACATCCTCGTAGTCACCATTGCAAGTCTCTAGTTCATGCCTGATTGTTTTTACTGTATTCAGGGAGAATTGGGCAGCAGTCGTAATATCCTTATTTTGATGGCGGGCACGAATCATCATGATACAAGTTATTCTCTTCCATGATTCAGGTGGGTTCCAGCTATCCATCCTTTCTGACATCTTGTATATGAATGAAGAAGGGTCCAAACTTTTAAATGAAGAGAAGTGTGTGTTAATACATGTAACTTACGGAAAAATATAATTAATTATAAATATGTCAAATTTATCCCGAACACCCTGTATGTCTCTCTGTGATATCACATGGTATTTTGGTTTGGCTATGGAATTGTGGGCGATGTTTTTGAAATAAGATATCTTGGAATTTTCCAAGGGTGACACACATCCGTCATTGTCATCATGTTTGGTTGTTTATAAATGGCTATACTAATTTTCCAATACATTTTGGGGATATTTCTTTCCTGTTAAAGGGTGGGAATTCTTAGAGTAGAGTCTAGTGGCGGCTGTGTTTCGAGCTTTTCTGAATAATTTTATTTATATGCTGGTGTCCCTCAAACATACACTTTTTTTTTGGCTCCGAAGTTTTCATTATCAGTTGGAGGTGACATTACTAAAAGATTATTGGCAAATGACAACATCTTTTTCGAATTAACGTTATCTTCTTTACAAATGTTTGGGTATTGATGTTTTTTTTTAGTTTACATGAAGAGAAAAAACCAAACAGTATTTTAAAAATAAACGGAGACTTAAAAGGTTGCAATATCTTTTTTTGTATGTAGTCTAGAAATTCTAAATTTACTTACAGTTTTCCAGAATGATTCTTCTTAATGCAAATAGATATTCCAAAATAGTTGAATTTTTATCCACACCACAACACACAAAAACACAATCTTGAAAGAACGAAATTTCTGTAATAATCTGAAAAGCTATTTGACTTTTGTTCCTTAGATTTCTGTCCGTTTGGTCCACTGTTAATTTCTTAGCATGGGGTCATACGATGTTTGTGATGTGACTATTTGTTTTTAGCATTCACATGATTCGTTCATTGTGACACACATGTCCAAAGTCGTGTGTTTTTCATGAGTAATAATCCGGAACCGTGCGTTAACTTCAAATCGCAGTATTCACCTTTTAAATGACTCCTATTCTTCCTTTGATGTTTTGCGCGGTATTATCAGTTCGGGGAAGTACGACTGTTTTTCTATAGTTGAATATTTAATTTTGATTACTATCCGATTGGTTCTCTGTTTAATTCCTTCCCACAGCTGCTCATGCTATGTTTTCCTAATCTTGGTGGGAAAGTCTATGCGTCTTTTTGTTTAGGTTAAGTGTAATTTCCTGTTTCGAATTCCGGGTGCTGTTAGGGTATGGAATTCTGACAAGTGAAATGATTTTTTTTTCTTCAAATTGAATGGTTATTTTCTGAATTTTACTTTTATAATTCAGTTTAATTACATATTCTAACAGAATAACAGAGCAAAATTAATGAATAAATAAAATGTATGTGAATTTATTTTCCAACACTGTAGATTTCTCATTAAGTCTTATCATAAAGATATCTCTCTTATGTGGTCGCCAAATTTTTGTACGTAGGTGAGAAATTGTCTGTGTGTAGTAGCGTGTTGGTTTAAAATATCTAATGGCTCTGTAAAATAACCAAATTCTAGCAGTATTGTAACATTTCAGGTGAAATCTTCTCCACTAAAATTCTGGTTATTAGTTTAATACCTGATTATTCCTTTTGCTTCCAAGAGTTGACAGTTTCTTGATATATTTGAGGGCTTGCATGAACAAATAAGACTTTTAATTCACTGAGTCAAAAAAAAAAATCTGGTTAGTTTGTGGCATGAAATTTTACAAGGAGAAAAAAAAAATGTTATGGTCTTACTTAAATTTGTATTTTGACTGTTGTCCTCTTAGCCTGACTCTTTTGTTTTTCACAGTAGGGATATTTATATATTTTAACACAATTATTATATTAGATATTCTTTCCAACACAAATAAATAATTATGCTCAGTTATTCTGTTAGAATATGTAATTAAACTGAATTTTAAAAGTAAAATACAGAATATAACCATTCAATTTGAAAAAAAAAATTTCACTTCTCAGAATTGCATACCCTAACAGCACTCGGAATTCGAAACAGGAAATTACACTTACCCTAAACAAAAAGACGCATAGACTTTCCCACCAAGCTTAGGAAAACATACATGAGCAACTGTGGGAAGGAATTAAATAGAGAACCAATCGGATAGTAATTAAATTTAATCAAATTAAATATTCAACTATAGAAAAACAGTCGTACTTCCCCGAACTGATAATACTGCGCAAAACATCAAAGGAAGAATATGAGTCATTTAAAAGGTGAATACTGCGATTTGAAGTTACCGCTCGGTTCTGGATTATTACTCATGAAAAACACACGACTTAGGATATGTGTGTCACAATGAATGAATCATGTGAATGCTAAAAACATATAGTCACATCACAAACATCGTATGACCCCATGCTAAGAAATTAACAGTGGACCAAACGGACAGAAATCTAAGGAACAAAAGTCAAATAGCTTTTCAGATTATTACAGAAAATTCGTTCTTTCAAGGTTGTGGTTTTGTGTGTTGTGGTGTGGATAAAAATTCAACTATTTTGGAATATCTATTTGCATTAAGAAGAATCATTCTGGAAAACTGTAAGTAAATTTAAATTATCATTAGAATTTCTAGACTACATACAAAAAAGCTATTGCAACCTTTTAAGTCTCCGTTTATTTTTAAAATACTGTTTGGTTTTTTTCTCTTCATGTAAACTAAAAAAAACACCATTTCCCAAACATTTGTAAAGAAGATAACGTTAATTCGAAAAAGATGTTGTTATTTGCCAATAATCTTTTATTAATGTCACCTCCAACTGATAATGAAAACTTCGGAGCAAAAAAAAAAAGTGCATGTTTGAGGGACACCAGCATATAATAAAATTATTCAGAAAAGCTCGAAACACAGCCGCCACTAGACTCTACTCTAAGAATTCCCACCCTTTAACAGGAAAGAAATACCCCATAATGTATTGGAAATTAGTACTACCATCTATAGAAGAAAAAAAACTGTATGTTTGAGTGACATAGCATATAACTAAATTATTCAGAAAAGCTCGAAAGGCTGCCGTCATCACGACTTACTCTAAGAATTCCTACCCTTTAACAGGAAAGATATACCCCAAAAATGTTTGGGAAAATTAGTAGGCCCAAAAAAAAAACTGTATGTTTGAGTGACATTAGTATATATAATTAAATTATTCAGAAAATCCTAAACACGGACACCATCACAACTCTACTCTACTCTAAGAATTCCCACCTTTAACAAGAAAGAAATACCCCATAATGTATTGGAAAAAAGTACACCCATCTATAGAAGAAAAAAATGTATGTTTGAGTGACAGTAGCATAGAATTAAATTATTCAGAAAATTTCGAAACACTGCCGCCATTACGACTTACTGTAAGAATTCCCACCGTTTAAAAGGAAAGAAATATCCCAAATGTATTGGGATAAAGATATATCCATCTATAGACATCCAAACATGATGACAATGACGGATGTGTGTCACCCTGGGAAAATTCCAAGATATTTTATTTCAAAAACATCGCCCACAATTCCATAGCCAAACCAAAATACCATGTGATATCACAGAGAGACATATGTTCCCCAGAAATTTCCAAACACATAACGTCACGATTCTTATCTCTAAATATCACCAAACACACCACGTGATGTTTCTGACAGAAGGGGGCAGCCCAGCGAAATACCAAACATTTTAAAATCAATAACAACAAACACCCACGTCACGATTCCTTATCTTATCTTGATCTTGATCTGGTCAAAAGTGTCCACCAATCACGACACGATTCCTTATCTCTAATTATCTCCCTTTTCCATTCAAAACAACAACGTCACTTATTTACAACCAACAAATGACAAATGACGTCACTTATCAACATCTGATAACAACACCCACCCACCACACGATCCCTTATCTTATCTGGATCTTGATCTGGTCACTAGTGCACCACCAATCACAACACAAATCCTTATCTCTATCATCACCCATAATTCCATACGCGAACCAAAACACAAGAACTGAAGCCATTGACACATATGCCCACAGGGAAATTCCAAACATTCCATACCCATGACGTCACATACAATGACGTCATCAACCAATCACGTCACGATTCCTTATCTTATCTTGATCTTGATCTGGTCACTTGTGCTCGTACTACTACTGAACTCTCACATGTAAAAATAAGGAAGTCATTCAGCCTCCTTAGAAGGCCTTGATAAGACCTCGCTTGGACTATTGTGCGCAGGTCTGGTCTCCTGGTTTCCGTAGTGATTCTGATACATTGGAGAGAGTACAAAGGAGAGTGTTAAAAATGATATCAGGATTGTGGAATACTGAGTATGAAGACAGATTGAGAATTTGTAGACTGCAGACACTAGCAAATAGGAGTGATTTGATTGACACTTAGACACTTCTGAAAGGGTCATACAGGATTTCAGTTGACGGAATTTTTTATTTTATGGAGGGTGGGAAAAAGACAAGAGGGCATCCTTGGGAGATGAGAATGAAGGCTGCCAAGCAGGGAATGAGGGCTAGATTTTTCTCTCAGAGGGTGGAGCGTGTTTGGAATGGATTGCCTTTGGATGTTGTGAGTGCAAGCAGTGTGAATGAATTCAAGAATAAGTATGATAGCTGGTACGTGTCATATGTGGTCTCCCTCAATGATCCCTGAAGGTATTTCTTAATAATAATAATAATAATAATAATAATAATAATAATAATAATAATAACGTATCCGTATAATGATTTTTCATTTGATGATAAGAATCGAACCCGGATTTTGAAAGAAAAGGGTACGGGTTGCGTAGTTCTTGGCGCAAATTCAACGCATGTTTTTCTGCCGTTAACTAAATTGTCATGGAGGAATACTTATTTTAATCTGTAGTAGTTATCATCATTACTCACAGTCCTTCCACCGTACGTTGATGCATAAAATACTATTTAAAATATATATATAAAATAAAATTCTTTGATAATTTAAATGAAAAATAATAGTACATACTTAAACACCTATTTTGTTTGGTCTATCCTTAATTACTTATAACTACATATATAACAATTTCTCTCCAACTAGTCAGAATTTAGTGTAATTACCAATTACACTAAATTATGTTTTACGAAAATTTTAAAAAAAATAATTACGACAACTTAGCGCATTATCTCAGGCAAAATCGTATGAATTTAAATACTACAAAAGACAATAACTAAACTGTCTACAGTACGACTTCACGCTCAAATGTTGTGATATGGTGACGTCATCATACAAGAATGCGAACGAATTGTTTTACAATTACAATTCTATTTTTCTAATCACAATAACAAACGATATTACCTAATGCAAAAGTAATCTTTCCGCAGCATTTGGTCAAATTGGTGCTTTTCTCGGGAGTCTTCGTTTCTAAATCTCTTCTTACTATCCATCTATTTCTTAACTTGTTTACTAACAGTCATCGAGTTAATTCTATTCTTTTATTATTTTGTTTTCATGGTCAGTTTTAGAATTTCCACCCTTTCAAAAAGTAAAAAATAAATAAAAAATAAAATAAAATAAATAAATAATAATAAATAATATATTTTTAATTTATTTTTTTCTCGACTTTTCAACGAAAATGAAGATATTACCATTTACACTTCATTGAAAAATAGCGTTATCGATGATTTTATAATATTCATGATAATCCCTATACAAATAAAATAACTACACGTGCACTTTTTGGTTTTTTTAATGACCAAACATCAGAAACTTACTGTCAACAGTTTATTGGTGACTGATTTTTGTGTTTTTTCAGTTTGTAAATTAACGAGCAAATATTGCTGCAACTTTCCTATTTGATGCCAAAAACTATCTTCAGTATAATCAAACATTAGATAACGTTTATAAATAAGTAATTAGTGAATTTACCAATATGCGTAATTAGCTCTAATTAAATATTAAACTGATTCCTACCTAATAAAATAGGCAAACACCAGAAAAAGCTCATGCATTTTTACAGCATGGACTTAAAAAAAAAAAACGCATAATAAATGCATTATAAAAATGGCAAAAGTATAAAAGTATTTGCAAACAAAATATTGCAATTTACATTTCGTTTTTTTTGTCCCTTTTTTTCATATTTTTTAAACTATTCCCTTTATATTTGAGTTACACCAGTTTATTTTTTGCATGCAGAATTTCTAAATATTCTATCCTGATTGCTGTTAGTCTCCTGCGGGAGTCGCTAGTGAGTCTTCACTGATACGGTTGTGAACTTTCTTCTCTGTAGAACGTGGTAATTAAATATGATGGTTTTGAAGTGTAGCTGCTAGATTAACTAGCAGAGACGCGTTTATTTAAAGTCATTAAATTGCGGACTATACTGAATCTAAGAACATCAGCAAAGGTAAGTGGACGGTAATTGCAACGAGGGCGATTCGTTAGGCCTAACAGCCGATAGAATCGCCATTGTTGGCATATCTATTCCAGATACATTTACTTGCGTTTATACGCAAACTGTCAATAATGAACGTGTCAGATTTGGACGCCCTCACAGATTCGCTGGACGAAGAGCCAGCGTTCATACTTGTAAATAAACTTCAAAGGAAATTTAAGCTCAAATGGCCATCAAACTTGATAGATCCTGATACAATTATAGACTCTCTAGATAAAGGATTGGCTTTCAGCTTCATAAAGAAACTCCTTAAGAAGTTCGAGCGTGAATGGCCCGGCTTCCTGAATCTTTACTCTTCACCTGAGACTGACGATGATCCAAATGAAGACACTCCTCAAATGGAGGAAAATTTAAATCCAGTCACCTCTGAATCTACTCATTCAGATCAAGGAGAGAAGCACGTGCGTAAAAAACGCAAAACTCTCGCCTCGGAGTCAGCAAACGAAAATGGCATGGATGAAGATGCCCCCAACATAGATTCCTCTGCCTCCACCAATGAAAAGGTGCCTCCAGTCATTCTTAGGGAAAAACAGAGATGGACAGCCCTAAGAACCACCATGGCCAACCTGCAAATAAATTACTCCACTGCCAAGAACATAGAGGAGGGCATCAAAATTCAGCCCACTACAGTGTCTGACTATAGAAATCTAACCAAGGAGTTGGACACAAGAGGTATACAATACCATACCTTCACACTTACCTCGGAGAAAAATCTTAAAGTGGTACTCCGAGGAGTATCTGAAGACATTGAAACAGCTGAAATAGCTGCTGACCTCAACATGCAAGATCTGCCTCCCATCAAAGTCAGTAGAATGTACAGATCTAACAAGACCCCTATGCCTCTAGTATTAGTAGAAATACACAACATCTATAAAGATATTTACAATTTGAAGACAATCTGTGGGCTCAAGATCTCACCAGAGCCACTTAGGAAGAGGGCCTCTTCTGGGCAATGCCATAGATGCCAAAAATTTGGTCATGCCCAGAAGTTGTGCAAAGCCCAATACAGATGTCTGAAATGTGGTGACACCCACCCCACATATACCTGCTCCAAGCCAAAAACCACCCCGGCTAAGTGTGCTAATTGTGGTGGCCCCCACCCTGCAAATTACAGAGGATGTATATGCCACCCAAAAAACAGACAAACTGAGTTAATCAGTCAGTCTAGCTCACTGACAGAAACGAAAGCCCCAGAAGCCCAAGTTCATCAGGCTCCTATTAGCTTGAACAAGATGACAGGTGTTCACCCACCATCAACTGAGCCCCCTAAGAAAATAAATCTTCAACACCAAACAAGAACATATGCTGATGTGGCTCGCCCCAAAAAAGCAATCCATGACCAGAATATGAAAAATCCACATTCAAATATAACAGCCCTCATCACCTCTTCTCTTGTAAATATGTTACAGGATTTCAGTAACGCAAATCCATCACTGAGCACTACAAAAAGTTTCTTGCAGCAAACACAGCTCATTTTATCTGCACTCTCCAATGCATAGGAAAAAATTTACCCCAGATTCTCTAATGATTATCTCATGGAATGCCAACGGCCTTAAAAATAAAATACTAGAAGTACAGGAATTCAATGACAGATATAATCCGGATATATTATTAATTAATGAAACTCACCTGAGACCTGCTGACAATCCTAAATTCAAAGGATATCAGCTCTACAGGAATGATAGACTGGATTACAGAGGTGGTGGCACAGCCATCCTCATCAAAAATCACATCAATCATCATTCTGTAGCCATTCCTACAACCACCAATCTCGAACTTACAGGTATCAATGTCATCACAAACTCTATCGGAAACATAAAAATATATTCTGCTTATAACCCACCATCAAAAACATTGCTGACCACAGATCTGGATGCTATCCTCGGCATTAAACTGCCGGTTATTATTGCAGGAGATTTTAACGCAAAACATCACGCCTGGAGCAGTAGGTCTATAAATAGGAATGGCCGCATCCTCTATAACTACACAAGCTCAAATTGCGCAACTGTGGCTGGTCCCTCAGTGCCAACTCACCACAGTCCTACTGGCTCATCCGACGTCTTGGATATAGCTGTCCTTCAGAACGTTAACCTACAGTACTCCCTGGAATCATTGAATGAGTTATCATCAGACCACAATCCTATTCTGCTCCAACTGGGTTATCAGAGGGATCTTTCCCATTCGCCTCATACCTTCATTCCCTGGGAAAAACTATCCAAAATGCTTCCAAACTACATTGATCCCATCCCTCATATTAATTCCAAGGAAGAAATTGATTCTGCAGTCAATAAACTTACTGATCAAATCAACACAGCCATAGCATCTATCACCTCAAATTCAGTTGCCTTCAAGCCTAAACGACTACCAGATGACATAATGAACTTAATCAGGGAGAAAAATAAAGCAAGAAAAAGATACCACAACACCAGAGCACCCCAAGACAAGAAATATCTCAACAAAATGAACAGTGCAGTGAGAGATGCACTTAAAGTCCATAGAAACAAACTATGGGAAGATAAATTAGCCTCCATATCACCTGGTGATCAATCCGTTTGGAAGTTCCTGAGAAACATCAAAAACAAAAACAAATCTCTTCCTCCTCTCAAATCTGACCTGAACATTGTTTACACAGATGCAGAAAAAGCCGAAACTATAGCTAAAAATTTAGAAAAACAGTGCAGCCCTTCATACAATAATCTAAATTTCAATCATATTTACAAAGTCCACCGCCACGTCAGACATGTGTTAAAACGGCCTGATACCTGTACTAGCCAACTCACACCTATTTCCCCAGCTGAAATTTATGACATTATAAAGAATTTAAAGAATAAAAAAGCTCCAGGGCCTGACGGCATCTCCAACAAAGTTATTAAACTGCTACCCCGAAAGGCCATCGTATATCTCACAACAATAATAAATGCTATGTTCAGGTTTAAGTACTTCCCCTCTGCATGGAAGTTGGCAGACGTAATTCCTATATACAAACCAGGCAAGGATCCTCAGCAGCCTCAAAGTTATCGTCCCATAAGTCTGATATCTAATCTGGGCAAAATAGCAGAAAAAGCTATCCTTTCCAGAATTCAACTTTCAGTAAAAAAATTAAACATCCTTCCTTCAGAACAGTTTGGTTTTCGCCAATTTCACAGTACCACCCAACAAATTCACAGACTAATAGAATTCATTATCACAAGTTATAATTGGCATCAATACACCGGGGCAGTTTTTCTTGATTTAGAGAAGGCGTTTGACAAGTTATGGCACTTTGGACTACTATACAAGTTGATTTTAGCTGGCATTCCATCAGATCTAGTTCAAATTATAAAGTCATTTCTTAGTGACAGACGAATGCAAGTCAAACTAAATGATATATTATCTACCCAACGACGCATCTTGGCAGGAGTTCCTCAAGGGTCCCTTCTGGCACCGATACTTTTCACGATTTACATGGCGGACATTCCGCACAATCCAATGTCATCCATCATTGCCCTATACGCAGACGACACAGCTATACTAGCCAGATCTATTAAACCTCACCTTGTCACCAAGAAACTGCAAGAAAATCTGCAGAGATTAGAGCACTGGTTCTCGGAATGGAGACTGCAAGTAAACCCTCAGAAGAGTATTGCCATGCTCTTCACTAAAAACTCAATACTCCCCAAAGATGATATCTTCCTATTTAATACCAAGATTCCCTGGAAAGCAGAAGCCAAATATCTGGGTGTACTGCTGGACAGAAAACTAACTTTCAGTTCACATATAAAAGCCTCATGTTCAAAAGCATCAAGAGTCATTGCACAGCTTTACCCTCTTATCAATAGGAATAGCAAGCTGGATACCAAAATAAAACTGCTCCTTTATCAACTGTTGATTCGACCCATTATCACTTACGCATCCCCAGCCTGGAGTCACACCTCAAGTACAAATATCCTCAAACTACAGAAAGTGCAAAACAAATGTCTCCGCATGATATTAAACGCACCATGGTACGTCAGAAATGTCCAACTTCACCGGGATACAAATATCCCCTACATCTATTCTTTCCTGCAGTCTTCAGCAGTGAAGTTCTTCTCAGTGTCCTCTTCACATCCAAATGAATTAGTGCAACAAGCAGCAAATTATGATGAAACAGACTTCTCAAAATATAGGAGACCGAAGGCCATCCTACTTCCAAATGAAGATCTCTGAATCGCACCCACTCAGGCAGAGCTCTTAGCTCATAAACTTTTCCTCACACAGTAATCCTTATCAGATAGCAGGGAATAAAAAAGCATTTTGCTTCGCCCTTATAGTCAGCAACGTCTTGCGTCTTGCGTGTTAGTCTCCTGCCATGATCAGAGCTTTCATTGCTCAATAACACCTTATCCCTACACTGTCCTCTACAGATAACGGGGAATGTGAAAAGCATTCTTGCTTCGCCCCTTTAAGCCAGTCCTTATAAGGAGTTTTTCAGGTAAGGTAGGTGTGATATTGGTGATCGACCGTGAGATGCGGTGATTAATACCCTTGGAGGGTAATGGATGGCAATGCCGTACCAATGAAGTTTAACTGAGGTTCGGCTGTTGCTGTTACCTCCTTGGGTGCAGAGTTTCGAGAGTTTGAGTTAGCTCTCTTAAGGGAGCAATATGTGTCTCCGGGGAAAGTGTCTTCCGGCACGGCCCGGTGAGGGGCTTTGTCGGTGAATGCTTTTCTTCGGAATAAGAGCGGTTCTGCTCGGTTGTGGGGAGCCCGTCACTGAGTGGAACCAACGCTGAAATATGGACGGTCTTTCGCCCACTATGGAGTGGCCTAGAGATCGTCCGAATTTTTTGAGTTCACCTTTACTTAAACAGTCGGTGACTAATACCCTTGGAGGATAATGGAATGCAATGCTGTAGCCAATGAAGTTCTAACTAAGGCTCGGCTATTGCTGTTACCCTCCTGCCATGATCAGAGCTTAAATAGCTCAATAACCTTATCCCTACACTGTCCTCTACAGATAACGGAGGAGATGAAAAGCATTCTTGCTTCGCCCCTTTAAGCCAGTCCTTATAAGGATAAGGAGATTTAATTTACTAATTAAACCGCTTACTCAGAGCTAATTTTGCAGCGTAGCTCGCGATGCATCTGAGAGATACACTCATTACTAGTATGTGCTAAAATGCGAAAAAACACTGCAAATATAATACATGATACTACAAATTAAGTGGATATTGAATCCAACATTATTTCATAGCCGAATATAGAAACTAGAAGAGTTTCATGCCGAATATATAGAAACTAAAAGTTTCGGCAGATGCAAGCATAAGCAACCTTATGGGCAACTCGTAGTAAAGGTGGAGCAAGCCCCAGATCACTTTCCTTAGTATTTTTAGTATTTTCCATAATATAAAGCACATCTCCTAGAGAACATATATGATAAATAAGCCTTTGGCTCTCTATTTCAGTAATACATGATGATTTATTTATTTTTAGTTGCAATCTAGAAATTATTGAACAAAGAATAAAAAAACAAAACATAGTATACTGACATCGGAGGTCGCGGTATCTCTCAGATACAATTTAATGTCAAATATCACAAACCTTTACATAAGATGTGTTAAACCAAACTGACAGCAAAACACAGTGCGGAATATCACTCGTAATATAAGTATGCACAGCTAGTCATTATCTCCAAGCTATGCACTGAATTATGTAAGAATATTTATATTAAACATTTTGCATGTATATTAGATCAGCTGCGAGCCCCCGAGGGTTAATAGATTGTCGCTGTTTGACAAATTAAACACATCAGTTTAATATTAGATAAAATCAGATGCTAAATTGATAACATGTTTATATTTTTCGCTTCTCGGCCTTTTTGACTAAAATTTTTTGGAAGGCAGCGAAGTACTTGTGGGGCTTGTTCGGTGTTTATCTGAGTTGTCTGGTATTGTAGAACCTCAGGTCACTTGTGTTGCTTCTTGTTCTTATTGTGTGTGTGTGTGTGCGTGCGTGCTTGCTGGGTCCAGATGTAAAATGCAGTTTTTATTGTGGGTATGGTACAGTGATGAAGACAAAGCTGATACATTTACAGACAGCTAGAGAAACAATGTAACCCTGACTACAAAGGGTCGAAACCCACAGTTTGAAAAATTGTTGTAAACTATGTCTTGTTCACCGGGTCTCGACCCTAGTGTGTAGCGTACTAGGGTTGAGACCCAACTACGCTACACACTGAATCATCAAACATACCACGTAGACATCAGACCAATCTCCACAGGTGAAGTGACTGATATCATCTGTCAATGAAAACTGAACAATAAAAAAGCACCAGACCTGGATGTCATACCCAACAAACTTATGAAGTTTCTACTACACAAAGCCGTAGAAACTTCATAATTTTGTTGGGTATGACATCCAGGTCTGGTGCTTTCTTATTGTTCAGTTTTCTGATGATATCAGTCACTGCCCACATTCCCAATTCCCACAGTACTTACCAGCCAATAAACTTTCTATCCTGCCTAGGACAAAAGCAGAGAATGTACCACTAACTAGGGTGCAAGAAATAATAGACGAGAGACATATTATATCCAAAGGGCAGTTCTGTCGCAGTGCAGTCAGGCAAATCCATAGAATCACAGAATTCATCACAACGGAACTCAAATGGAAACGGCATGCTGGAGCCGTCTTTCTAGACATCGCTAAAGCTTCTGATGAAGTATAGCACAACAGTGTCCTGTATAAACTCATCAAAGCAAATATCCTGATCAGCATGGTTCTACTCGTGAAATTTTGCTTAAGTAACAGGTAGCTGCAAGTTAAACTGCTGGGAACCAGATTCTTAGGGAAAATTACCTTCCCAGGACTTCTTGCCAACTTCTATGCTCATCATGTGTACGGTTGACACCTCCCACAAGTTTCCGATCACCATGGCCTTCTATGTGGACGACAGCAGTTTTCACACTGTGTGACTCGAAGTCACCGTCCTTGAAGAGTGGTTAAAAAAAAAAAAAAAAAAAAAAAAACAGAAGAAAGAAATGGTGCATCGATGAAAAAAAGCACAACAGCGATCTTCACAAGAATACAAACATCCCTTGAAGGAGACTACATGATCAGTACTCCAAACTCCTGACATCCAGGAACCAAATACTTGTCCGCCAAGCAGGACTACCATGAACAAGACAATTGAAACCATAATCGCCCTAAAGTCGCCCAAAACAACGAGCTTTCAGTGGGCGAGCGCTAAAAACTCAAATAACTCACAAAGCACATATCCAACTCAGACAAAGAGAAAAGTCATTCGCTTGAAGATTTCTTGCCATAACCATCAACCTTTTAGCGTTATTTACAATAAAAGTGCGATAATAATAATTTCGTAATTTAGCACGTCTTTTATAACAATAAAGCTAATAATAAATAGAATTTCTTTCTTCATATTCATACGATATCAATGAAACTATGATATTTAGCCCGTCAAATAAACAGACAAATGATATCAAATGCGATTAATAACCTTAGTTGCCTGCACATAATGACATCCAATCTTAATCCGGTTTTGAATCGTCATCAGAATTTTGTTCATCATGGTTGACATTAAGCGTGAAATTGTTAAGCGATTCACACAGTGGAATAGAACACGAGATATATACACACGAGAAAGAAAGTTTCCACACAAAAGGACACTTAAATAAATCTTTGTTAGCGTAAATATTTGCACACTGTTGAACAAAGAGCGCTTGCAAAGATTTACGAACAAAGAAAACACCATGAGTTTAATTCACAATGGATTTAAGCAGTTGATGAACTTGGAGTAACTTTCATGGTCCGTGAACCATGAAAGTAGTTGTTGCTTCAATGACCAAGAAGATCGTTCTGTTTAAGAGGAAAGTTGAATTATTTCGATGTTCTGGAAATGACTCCAGTGGTTTAGATGATTGAGAGATACTGCGCTATTTTATCACCAAAGGAAAAACGGATTCCTTAATACTATTTTATTTCATATTCTAGTTATTTGTTATCATTTTTATTTATTCATTTGTAGAAAGATACGGACGAATATTGTCACTGTTTGGAAGATTCGGCAACCTTCCCTCCACCCCTCGCTAAAAGACCGAACTGTTTTGATCTACTTACGGGATTCGCTATTTCCTCAAGCAGAAATATTACAATATTTACAAACACTTAAAACTGTTCACTTGAAACATTGGCATTTCTAATGAATGAGTACGTTCGCTTCTCACGCGATATTTGCTTTCTCACCATACACACGCGCACACACGCACACACTGAAGACTCGACCACTAATGTTGCTCTCTTTCTAGAGACATCATCGACTCGTCAATACGAATTTAACTTTTAACCGCTACCTAAAGGAAATTTTGCGTGAATAAAGTGAATAGTGTTTGCAAATGGAAGTTACATCTTGAAGGGCCTCTCATTGAACCAAACAATCGAATGAATTCGGGATTTGAATTGATTCCAACTCGTAAACGAATGAAAAGAGGGTCGGGAAACGGAAACGATAAAAGAAAAGAACGAAAGGAAAAACATAAATTGAAAACTGGAAGTCGAATAAAGAGAGCAGGCTATTTTATAATTCAATTACTACTTCAAAGCAACCGCAAATCACATATTTGCAATCTAATCAGTATGCTATTGAAGTCTCCGCCTCAACTAGAACATTTTTTTCTGCTAATTAATTAAAAATTAGAATATAATTTATTTTAAATTATAATATTCTGTTAGATTAGAAAAAAAATAATTGCATAAAATGTATAAAATATGCAATTTAATTACATATTATTTACACACCATTTTTATATACACGGAAGAATATGTTAGATTATATATCAAGTGTTCTCAAACTCATCAATAACGTAGTGAAAATACATCAACAGAAAAATGCGATAATGTGTGTACTTGGAGATATGTGAAAAGTTAATCGCATTTATAAGCTTTATGTGACTTCACCAACGAACGGTTGTAACTTGCTGAACACTAGCATTACGGGGAAGCTAAAGTTCCAGATTTATTCTTTCGATCTATGTGTACATTCTATATGTGTGTATGTATGTACGAGGATACAGGAATGACAATTGGGAGAAAAGAGAAAAAAATGACGTTGGATTTCTGTAGAACGTAGACTAACTATTACTTGTGTTCCAGTGTAAAGATGTTTAAAAATTCACATGAAGAAAACATCCGAGTAATAAGAAAAGTCTCATTGACGTTATTGTTGATAGCGATATCGTCACCCTGGTTCAGGGTACGAGATTTGAAATAAGAAGTGATCAATATTTAGTTTTGAGCAGGATAAAATTGAACATCATATTGAAAAGTGTGAAGATTTTAAAACGAATCAAAGATGGGCGGCTTTCAGAGGACTGTAGACTCAAATACACAAATATTATTCAGAAAAACATGAAGGAAAGAGTAAAAACAAGAACTCAACCTTGAGGTTCAATATCAGACCCTGAAGAAAACACTGACAGATTCAGTGAGCTTTACTAGTTAAGGTTGTCTGCAAGGATAGAAACATCAGACCTTGCGGAGGACTCGGGATATTAAAGACGCAGTCAAGAAAAGAAGAAGAGTATTTAAAGTACCTGGGAAGTGAGCCACGTCTACTCTTAGAGAATACAGAAAGAAAAATGTAAGAAAGCGAAGCACAGTGTAAAACTACCTAAACAAAAGTCATGGGAAGACTTTGATGGGGAAAAGTAATGGTGAGAACATAGAAAATACATATCAATAAGCTGGCCAAATATTCTGGAGACTATTGAAAATACTTAGAAATGGAGGAAAGAGTGCTGTAAAAGGAATCTGAGATGATAAAGATCACATGAGAACTGAATATAAAGATATCCTAGATGTCTGGTGTAATTACTTTGAAAAATTTCTAAATGAAACAAGCAGTGATAGGATAATGGTAGGAAACACTCAAGAGGAAAGAAGTCAGGAATATGTATCAATATGTGAAGTAGAAAACGCTATCCAAAACCACACAGGTGGAAAGGCAGCGGGAGAAGATGAAATTCGACCAGAAGGGCTCGACTATGGAGGTATAAAAAAGTTTTATTAGCTACATAGTTCAGAAGGTTTGGCCAGCGAGTCGAATTCCATATGATTGGATTTATGCAAGTATGCTTGAAAAAATGCTAATAACTTGAGGAAGGGATGCTTGGAGAAGAACAATCTCGGTGAAGGCGAAAAAGAGGTTGTCAGGATCATATTTTCACTTTAAGCCAAATAGTCAAGAAAACAAAGGAATATTACAATGATCGGTATTTCAGTTTTGCAATAGAAAAAGGCACATGAAAAGGTACAAAAATCTTGGAAAGCTGCTCAAAATGCTACGATTATACGGTGTATATGGGATATTATTACATAATCTCTATTTAAGCTGTAAGTCAGAATTGAAGGAAAATTACAAGGGCGTACATTATCTCCACTGTTATTCATTATCTATATGGATGACACTATGAAGAAAAACAGCATTAAACCTGAGATCAAAATTGGAGTTGTTAGTCTCAGTTCTTGACTTCATGCAGATGATGTTTTACTCCTAAATAAATCCAGGACAAATCTGCGGGATTCTCTGACTGATTTGAATAACTGTTGTAGTAAATTTGAAAATCAGCAATAAATATACAAAGCCAATGAAAAAAAAAAAAAAACACAAAAACAGAAACATTGAAAATATCAACTGCATAATGGATAACTTATATAACAAGGTAGAATATTTGAGCTATTTAGCCACAATTTTTAGTGAAGATGGTAAATTAAATATGGAAATAAACAACAGAATTAGTAAAGATGGTATGGTAGGAAGTTAGTTGAATAAAGTTGTATGGAATAAGAGAGAAGTTAATCAAAACGCTAAACTAGCTGCATGAAACAGTGTTCGAACCAACTTATGGTTCTGAGAGTTGGGTTCAAGGCGCTACAATTAGACATTTAATCTTAAGGAATTGAGATCTTAAGAAAGATACCCCGCTAAAAATAAATAAATAAAATAAAATTTTCATGTTACAAAGTATTTACAGGACGATTCAACAAATTTTCAAATTCATCGACCACTGCGTAGTATTCACCTCGTACAAAGCACTTTGACAAACAGCTTTGCTAAGAGATTTACAAATTAAATTATGCTATTTTAAAATTTCTAATATTGAGATTATTAGAAATTTTAAATAAGTTCGCAAATCTCTTCGCTAACCCTGAATGCCAAACATTGTGTACAGTATCTTCAGTTAAATCTCGGTTTGTTGCTATCCTGTCTCATAACTGCTAAGCACAAAAAATAAATAAACAAACAAATAAAATAAATAAAAAAGTCGATTAATAGTGAAATTCCAAAAGTTAATGTTTAGTTATAAAAATAAGCAATAAAATCAATATAAGCAGATTACAATTTTAATCTCTACGATCTGAAATCAACAGAAAATAAACTGTGGCAATTGATAATTAGTGGCATCATCTTCCTGAAAAGAAATTTATCTAAAAAAAATTTATCCAACTAATATCTTGCACAGAGAACCATACTATCTCAAATGTAAGGTAATTGTAACTATCTGTTATAGATAGATAGATAACTAGCTGTGGTAAAAAAGCGTCTTAATACGAAGTAAGACCACCTTTGGCCTGAATGCCAGCAATTATCCTTCAGGGCATGTTTTCACCAATTTCTGTTACGTCACAACAGGACTATTCTTCCATTCCTCGCGCAACCCCCCCCCCCCATTACTGATGCTGTTGACGGCCGCTGTGATCTGGAGCAAATTCGGAGCTCTAATTTGTCCAAAAGATGTTCGATAGGGTTCAAGTTTGGACTCAAAGCCGGTCACTGCAACACTTCAACGTTGTTTTGTGGAAACCAGTCTCGGACACGCATATGGAGCACTATCGCGCTGAAGCATTCAAGGGGCAGTGCCGAAGTACTTCCACAGTGTCGGAAGCATGAAGTTGCCTAGGATGTTCCGGTAGTCATAGTTTTGGACACGTCCACCAATGGACCAAGTCTCCATCAGTTGGAATGATGCGGTCCTGCCTGAACCGTTCTTCGGGTAATCTCCAGATCCAAACACGACCATCAGAGTGAAACATTTGGAAGCGTGATCCGTCGCTCCACAGAATACTTTTCTAATCATCTACGGTTCAGGAACGGTGTGAAAGACATCAGTGCAAATGTTGTTTGGCTTTGAGGGGGGGGGGGGGGGAGTGATGTTAGGCTTGTTCGCAGAAACTCTGTCGTGGTACCTAAGGTATGCAATTCTATGCGGACAGTTCTAGTGCTGAAATTTTCCAGCACTTTCCTAGCATTTTCCAGGTTGACTGCGAGGTTCGCCGTTGATGACGAGCGAGACGCTCATTTTTAATAGACACAGCTCGTCGATCTCGGTCAATAAATGTCGGTGGCTTCCCAGGATGTTTTCCCTGCTGTGGTAACACCATCAGCTTTCCATCTACGAATGACATAAAGTGTCCAAATACTTTTGTCAACACAGTGTACATATACCATGAATTATAAGGTGAATACAAGTCTGCGTAGTGTGCATCTCTTATCATTGGGCCTTTTGAGCGAAAAAATGGCGCTCAGATTCCGTGGAGAGAGAGAGAGAGAGAGAGAGAGAGAGAGAGAGGGGGGGGGGCTCAGTTGATTAGTTTTAGCTGTTACTAAAACTAGTAAACAATCATTTGACTTTGACTTTTCATTCATTAAAGGAAAAGTCCCAAAAAGGGGAAAAAATACACTAAAAACCTAACAAGAGTAAACAAATAAAAGAACATTAAAAATACTATAAAATCGGTATAATAAGAATGAAAAAACTTGTAAAACCTAATAAACGGATAAAAACAAGTGAAGAAATTGGGGACACCTGGCTCGAGAGATCCCGCCCTGAAAGGGCTCAGGACCGCCTCGATGTTGACTTTCGCAGCCCGGGTTTGTTCAGGCCAACTTCCCTGCATTGGAATGAAATGAAATGAGATAAAAATGACAAAACTAATCAAATCGAAGTTTAAAAGGTCGTAAAAACAATGATGGTTCAAATATCTGCACACGTTAACTATCCCCTGTGTAATCTGATGTATGGTTGGTACCCTAGCCCTACACCATCTCCTTAGGAACCGTTCTTCGCCTAAGCGGTATCTTTTCTGCTCAAGAATCGAGGGAGAAAGGCGGAGGAAGACGGAATCTAGGATTCTGTCTTTCTCAGTGAGATGTTTTTTACGTATTTTCTGTATCTCTGAGAAAGTTGGCACCGGGATCCTAAGCACTTCAGGCAGCCTCTGCCAAACGCGCTGCACTGGTAGAAAAGGTGCCCTAGCGTTTCACTTGCATGGCATACTTCGCAAAAGGGGTTAGAAGGTAGGGGGAGATATTGACACACCTCCCCACTACCAATGTGGTACCGACACTGCCTGGATGATGCCTACTGCAGATATCAGTGAGGTCGACATTACCACAGAAGTGTTGCAGCTTCTTAGAGCCACAGGCACCAGAATTGTTACCACCCACCTTGTCATATCGCGAGTCAGGCGTAGTTCTATCCCCCGGGGGTAGAACTACATCGGAAAGAACGATAAAAATAGGGTTCTAGGGATGTGAAGAATCTACATCGCTAGTTGGCATTATCAGGGGCACTGGAAGTTTGGAGCACCCCAAACTTCCAGTCTATACAGATTAGACGTCCTGCAACATCTTTCTGTACATTGAAAAAACACGCCTAGAACATGCCGTCGAACGAAGATTCCTACCCGTCTCGCGCTCTCCAAAGCACCAGGAGTTTTGTGAAGGGAAGTTTCTGCTAAAATTTTCGATGTCCCAGAAATGATAAAAATGCGTCTTCTGCAGAAATAGTACTTGAACCTGATGAAGTAAAAATAGTCTCCAAACAGCTCGCTATGCAAAGATAGATCACAAAAGTTTGCTATTCTGGGTGACAACGCGAATGGTAACTCCCCGCCCCTTTTACTATTTCAATTAATGTCTCGTGTAAGTTTCTTTTGTCCTCTTAATGAAGACCCCATGTTTGAAGCTGAGATGGAGTTTTTAAATGAGACTGATGAGACAGTTAATATATCGGTTATGGAGAGATTAAACCATTCCACGTTGACACAGGGGGTCGACCGAGCCATCCTTGTTAAATATGTAAAATACAGGTTCAGAGAACCTGCCGATTGCGAAGAGGAAATTTTCCATCGCACCAGATGTTCCCCAGAAGGAGCGGATTATGATTGCTCCTCCGTTGATTGTACTCGGTACCGAAGGGGAGGTTCTCTCTTTTGCTGTATTAGAGAATGGAAGGGTTTTGTAAACTTTTCTTAGGCAGACGATGTAACTGTGGCGGGGAAAGACAGCCTTCCACGCAGGTAGATTCTTTCTTGACTGGTTGTCGTTTTAATTAATTGTATATATTTTTTCTTCTACTTGATCTCTTTACCGTTTAGTTGTTACTTCCATTTCCTCTATTGTTTTACCCCCCCCTCTCCTCTTAGGCAGATGATGATCTTGTTTGCCTGTTCTTCAGCTGCTGTGTCAGTAAGTCTTTGTGGCGAAAGGTTTACGCTTTTACTCTTGGTTTTTCCAAGGGATATCTTAATAAAATCTGCCCGTTTCAACTCTTCAGGACCAGCTGTTGGTGGTAGCAATAAAACATCAGGAGCCATGGATGTGTGTTCTAACGAGTCCGTGATATTTTAATTGACTGATAAGGTGAGACGGGGGGGGGGTGAGAGTGGTTCGGTAGCAAAAGCTATTGCAGCTCTCTAATGTGTTTGGATTCGTTGTAGTTGCTACATTTGGCTCGTATGCATTCCGCTTCTAAGATGGTCATTGGCGTAAAGTAGTGCCTCCTAACACCTGGGTAACTACCCATAACACTTGCAAAACCAGTTAGTACGAAGTCAGGAACAGATTCTTCGTTTCCATTGTGAAACTAATCTCTCCAGATGTCCACAACGGTTTTCGTTGTTTCTCCTGTTCTCAACGTATTCTAAAGGTAATCTGTCTATTTTGATTGTTCTAAGCCGGCTGCCGATCACGATCGGAGTTATTTTGGTCTCCTAGTCCTGCGCATTTATAATCTTACAGTAACTTGTCTCTTGTGTTTATATTCGTAACTACTGTCTGAAACTCCCCCCGCCATAAGGGGGTGAAGCCTGAGTATTGCTGGCTCCAGCTGCTTTGCGTAAAGTTTGGCATACTACTCTTTTTTCCATTTTAGGGTCTACTTCATGACCTAACGTTCTTTCCCTAGGCAAGAGCGAAGCCATAACTAATCTTTAATTGTTATAAGGAGGAAAATAATAAGAAGAAAGTAAGTATAGTGGTTAAAACCACGACAGTATATCCCGTTGGAAGTCCTACTAGCAAACTCCTGTCTACTAGCAAAATTAATCCTGTAAACACGAAAGCTTACTAGCAAAAGTAAAAATCAGAAACTAGATACGACTTCCCCTCTGCAAGACGAAACATACAACTGTCTATCTATCTATATTTTTTGAAAATATATGTTTTTTAAATAAATTTGTCACTCCTGGGAATGTGGATCGCTCTTTAATCATATGCTAGTAACACAATAGATAGAATAATTCTTTCCATTGGTTCGCTTCAGTAGATAAATACAGTATATATATATATAGATAGATATGCAAAAACGCAAGACGTTACTATCTATTAGGAGGAAGCAAAATGCTTTTATAATCCTTGCTACCTGATAAGGTTACTGTGTAGAGGAAAGGTTATGAGCTAAATGCTCTGCCCGAGTGGGTGCGAGTTATAGATCCTCATTAGGAATTAGGATGGCCTTAGGTCTCCTATATTTAGATAAATCCGATTCATCATAATTTGCTGCTTGTTCAACTAGTTCATTTGGATGTGAAGACGATGTTGAGAAGAACTTTACTGCTAAAGATTGCAGGAAAGAGTAGATATAAGGGATATTTGTGTCTCCCGATGAACATTTCTGATGTACCATGGCGCATTTAAAATCATGCGTAGGCATTTGTTTTGCACTCTCTGCAGTTTGAGGATATTTGTGCTTGAAGTGTGGCTCCAGGCTGGGGACGCATAAGTAATAATGAGACGAATCATCAACTGAGAGAGGAGCAATTTGATTTTGGTATTCAGCTTGCTATTCCTATTGATAAGAGGGTAAAGCTGTGCTATGACTTTTGATGCCTTTGTACAGGAGGCCTTTGTATGTGGACTGAAGGTTAATTTTCTGTGCAGCAGTACATCGAGATATTTGGATTCTGCTTTCCAGGGAATTTTGATATTAAATAGGAAGATGTCTTCTTCAGGAGATATTTAGTTTTTAGTGAAGAGCATGGCGATGCTCTTTTGAGGGTTTACTTGCAGTCTCCAATTGGAGAACCGGTGCTCTAGTTTCAGCAGGTTGTCATGCAGTTTCTTGGTGACAAGATGCGGTTTAAGAGATCTGGCTAGTATAGCTATGTTTTCAGCGTAGAGGGCAATGATAAATGCATTGGATTGTGCGGTATGTCCGCCATGTAAATCCAGAAAAGTATCGGTGCCAGGAGAGACTTTTGAGGCACTCCTACCTAAAAAAAGTTCGTCGCTGGGTAGATAATACATCATTTAGTTTGACTTCCATTCGTCTGCCACTAAGAAATGACTTTATAAAGGTGGACTAGATCCAATGGATTGCTAGCTAAAATCATCTTCTATAGTAGTCCAAAGTGCCATAGCTTGTCAAAAGCCTTTTCTAAGTCAAGAAAACCTGCTCCGGTGTATTGGTGCCAATTGTAGCTTGTGGTAATGAACTCAATTAGTCTATGGATTTGTTGAGTAGTGCTATGAAACTGGCGAAAGCCAACCTGTTCTATAGGAAGGATATTTAACTTGTTTACAGAGACTTGAATTCTGTAAAGGATAACTTTTTCTGCAATTTTGCTCAAATTAGAAATCAGACTTATGAGACGATAACGTTGAGGTTGCTGTGGATCTTTGCCAGGCTTATAAATAGGAACCACGTCCAGGCTTATAAATAGGGATCACCGGGTGATATGGAGGCTAATTTGTCTTCCCACAATTTGTTTCTGTAGGCTTTAAGTGCATCTCTCACTGCACTATTCGGTTTGTTGAGAAACGTTTTGTCTTGGGGTGCCCTGGTGTTATGGTATCTTTTTCTTGCCTTATTTGTTTCGCTGATTAAGTTCATGATATCTTCTGGTAGTCGTTTAGGCTTAGAAGCAGTTGAATGTGAGCTGACAGATGATAAAGCTGGGTTAATTTGGAATTAATAATTGGAATTAATATGAGGAACAGGGCCAATGCAATTTGGGAGCATTTTGGATAATTTTTCCCAAGATATGAAGGTGTGAGGCGAAGGGAGAAGTTCCTTCTGATTACCCGTTTGGAACAGAATAGGTTGTCGTCTGAGAATAATTCGTACAGTGATTCCACGTTGTATTGTAATTTAACATACTGGAGGACAACTATATCCAAGACGTCGGAGGAACCAATCGGACTGTGATGAGTTGGCACTGAGGGGCCAGCCACAGCTGCGCAATTGGAACTTGAGTAGTTAAATGGGATGCTGCCATTCTTATTAATAGACTTACTGCTCCAGGCATGATATTTTGCGTTTAATTCTCCGGCGATAATGACCGGCACTTTAACTCCGAGGATGCTATCCAGATCTGAGGTCAGCAATGTTTTTGATGGTGGGCTGTAAGCAGCGTAGATTTTTTGGTTTCCGACGGAGTTAGTGATGACATTAATACCTGTGATTTCGAGATTAATGGTTGTAGGGTTGGCTACAGAATGATGATTGATGTAGTTTTTGATGAGGATGGCTGTACCAGCACCTCTATATTCGAGTCTGTGAGTCCTATAAAGCTGGTATCCTCTGACTGGTATCCTTTGATGCCGCAGTTAGGGATTGTCAGCAGGTCTCAGGTGAGTTTCATTAATTAATAATATATCCGGATTATATCTATCATTGAATTCTTGTATTTCTAGTATTTTGTTTTTGAGACTTTTTCCGTTTCAAGCAATAATCTTTAGAGAATCTGGGGTGAGGTTTTTCTTATACATTAGAGAGTGCCAATAAGATGGACTGGGTTTGCTGTAAAAACCTTTTTGTAGTGCTTAGTGATGGATTTGAGTTACTGAAATCCTGTAGCATATTTGTAAGAGAAGAGGTGATGACAGCCAGTGGTGAGCTGTAAGGTGCTCGCGCGAGCCCTTTGTTAAATTTTTCTCAAACTTGCGAGCCCCTTGTTCTTCTTGTTTAATAATCTTGTAGAACTAGAAAGTACCACTGTGGAATATATACATGCTACCATAATTGATACTTTAAATTCTTATGGATTTGCTGATAACTATATAAAAAATCATTTCATCGCACTTTGTTCTGATGGAGCTAGTGTAATGTTAAGAAACAAATCAGGTGTTGCAATCAAACTTCTACAAAAATTTCCCAACGTTGTGATTTGGCATTGCTCTCATCGTTTACACTTAGCATTAGAGGATTCGATAAAAAACATTAAAGAAATAAATCGTTTTGAAATATTTATGGATAAATTATATGCTTTTCATCATTAATCACCAAAAAATCAACGAGAATTAAATACGACTGCAAAAGACCTTGGTATCGAAATTGTAAAGATCCGCCGTGTGTGTGGACCACGATGGGCAGCTTGCAGTTTACGAACGGCTCTTGCTTTGTGGAAAAATTACCCAGCTTTATGCAAGCATTTTGCATCAAACGATAAATATAAGGGCTTTTTAAACCGACTTCTCAATTTGGAATTTTAGATCTAGCATTAATGATTGATATACTACAGGAATTATTGTATCTGCCAGAAGCTCTACGAAGTCGAAATGAGTATTATAAGGGCTAATTAACGATTTTAAACCCCTCAGATATGAAGACCAACAATCTCTATTTAAAATAAGTCATAGATATAAATAAAAGGTGTTAAAAACAAGATAAATTAATTTGTTTATTAAATATTATAACTTCTTTTATATTAATCCAGGAAGAAACATTAATATATATATCTATTAATATTTTTATAGAAAAGTCAGAAAACCTAAAAAGAATAAAAAGAGGAAAGAAATTTTATTTTGATTTGCTAAGCTGTAAAGTAGAAAGCTTTTAATTTGACATGTGTATGATATTAAAATAGATGATATTTTATGAATCCAATCATATTTTGTAGACAAATATAAGAATAACTTAAAATTGTCGAAATGTAGAGAGAGCTTGTGAGAACATAACCTACTGCAGTGAATTTGAAGTATTATACACTACTTAAAAAGAAGCTCTGCCCAGAAGCCAGTATATTCTCCTTTTATTGGTGTTTAAATCAAGTTTCACTGGTTGGACAGCTGTTTAGAACTGTTTGGTTTTCATCTGCGGCCAGGCAGAAACTCTGTTTTGATCACCCCTTTTTTTTTTTTTTTTTTCCAAGAGAAATCGGAAGCAAAATATTTTAAAAGCGAATACAAAAATATGTGGAAACCGAAAGAAAAAAAAAAAGAAAATTTATAATTAAAAAGAAATATGTAAAGAAATAGAAAGACTGGAAAAGAAAAATGAAAATGAATAAAATAAAAAAAAACTTTAAATATAAGTAAAACAGAAAAAAAAACAGAAGTCGAAGACAGAAGGAATGTAAACAAATGAGGAGAGATAGACAGAGAGAGTAAGAAAATGGCATGCAGATTGAAATTTTTGAATGAAGAGGAAACTGTGGAGTGGTGGATGAGTGGGTCGATACGGAAGCTCACGAAAGGATATCTTGTGTACTCTGGTAAGGCAGTACTTTAGAATTACATCAAAGCTTTACTCCCCCCCCCCCATTCTTTAAGATTTCCTTGCAAAGATCTTTAAATTGATTACAAAGTTGACCTCACTTTCTCTCTTATTAATAACTCGGCTCTTAGATGCATCGATCCAACTCTGGTAACAGGAAAAAACAACAGACAATCGACGACACTTCGTTACAAGTTAAAATAAAAAGATGGAGACGCTAACGAGGGTTGCAGAAAGAAAGATGGTCAATATTTCCCCTTCTCCCTTTCCCCCGTAAAAATTAATAGTTTTCTATCAGCTCCACCGGGATGGCTAGAAGACATTGGTTAACTTTTGCCTTAGAAGCAACCTTCTACCAATTAAATACCCGCTCTGACTCTCTCTTAATCCTCTTAAATAGCCATAAAACACACAAGAAAAAAATTATGACACATAAGAGCTTTAAAAAAATATACAACGCACATTTCAGAGTAAAATATTTGATTGACAGTTTCTAAAAGATTTGGAAATGCGTTTTAATCTACATTGCAGTAACTTCCTCTTTCTTTCTATTAGTTTTCGTAGTTTAATGTACAAATACATTATTGATCTATTATCTTGGATCTCAGTAACTGTAGTTGTTAAATCATAAATTATGGATAACTTCATTTTATACTGTCCTATGCAAATGTGGTCTGGTTGTGGTCTACATATTGAGTACTTATGTGCACTGATATATAATCCGTATAAGGGGGAGGAATGGTGCTTCGAATAATCCCCCCCCTTTCGGGGGGTGCCCGCCTCAAGTTGGCTTTTCCCTGTTCTTTTAAGCTAGAATTTAAGTTTAACATAGCAGGTACTTCAAATAAAATGCAAAGTAAGCTTAATTTTGATCCTACCTTCTAACAAACGAGGGCAGATCACAAGGGCTCCTAATGTTGTATAGGTGAGTGGTAAAAGGCACTAATAATGTTGATAAAACCGTTAAAAGTAAGGAGATAATAATAATAATTTGTGAGTTCAACGTATCTCATCATTGGTCTGTGGAGTAAGATAGGTGCTGAGATTCAGCGGATAGTAGGAGAAGAGGGTAAAGATAGAGTGTATAGTAAGAGGGTACGGGGGAAAGAGGCCTCAGCTGACCTGTTTTAGCTGTTGACCCCACAGGGGTGCTTCTAAAACGGTCGTTGATTTTTCACTTTTAAAAAGGAAAAATCCTGAAAAGGAAAAAGATGAGAGAATAAACAAAACTTAACAAGAGTAAATATATCTTTGGATTATGCGGAAGACATTTCTAGAGAGGAGTGGGTTTGCCGAACAAACCCAGAACAGTATAACCAGGAAGAAGAAGGGAGATGACCTGGCCCGGAAGACCCCGCCCTGAAAAGGGCATGGGACCACCTCGATGTTGGCCTTCGCAGTCCGGGTTTGTTCAGGTCAACTCCAACCTGGGGACAGAAAAACTTTCAACTGGGATAGGACTAGAGATACCTGTGGGTTGAACGCTGATCAGGAAGGAAGATCGAGAAAGCGTCCACACTTACTACCTGAAAGTGTTATAAGTGCAGACACAACCGTATTCCCCCCCCCCCCCCTGTATGATCTGGCAGATGGTTGGTGGGTCGCAGCATCTCCTCCGGAACCGCTCTTCACCGCGCAAGTACCTTTCCTGTTCCAGGAAACGGCGGAGGTAGGCAGAGAGACAGTTCTTAACACGGAGATAGATGCGATCCTCCTCGTTAAGAAGGTGTTTTTTCCTGATTTTCCAAATGTGATGTTTATTCACATTTATTAGGAAAATCAGATGTTTCTTGTTTTTGGTTACTGGGGTGGGAACTGTAGCAAGACTACTTCGGCGAATGTGAGCACTGGGATCCCAAGCACTTCAGCCAGCCTGTGCCAAACACGCTGTACTGGCGGGCAGTGGTAGAAGAGGTGCCCTATGGTTTCTATTGCGCCGCAGACGGGGTTGCATGGTCGCGAGCTCTAGGCTGATTTGACCAATTTCGCCGGGAGTCTGCCGTAGGCGATTCTCCATGCTAAGTCCCGGTGAAAGGGTTGTGCCCAGCTATTTTTTAGGTTGGTGAATAGCACCTCTTCGTTTGTGGCCAGATCGGGCTTTTCCCAGTCAAAGTTGTCAAATATTTTCCAGTACAGCTTGTTCGGGCTGAGCTGAAGTACTCAAACTCCATCCGTTGCCATTTGTTTTTTGAAAAGTTTGCATATTGTGTAGTACCACTGTGGCACCGTCTCCGCACATGGTCCAGCATGGCCAGTGGTCCCGAAGTAGGGTAGGAAGAATCCTATAAGTATTTAATCAGATTGCCTGAAGGGTGATTTGATGCGAGTGCTTTCCATATTTGAGCAGTGTTGGTTAGGTGGCAGTATTTGAGGATTGGCAAGGGGAATCCCCCTTGTGTGGGGGGAAGATGGAGAAAGGCCCTGCGCACCTCGTGTTTCCTATTGTTCCAAAAAAAATTAGTGATATGTTGGTAAATGGCGTTGTCTTGAGCGCCCGTGATGTTTGTTAGGTTAACGGTGTGTAGTAACATGGCTTTAGGATTGTTTTGATTATGGTCGCTCTATCTTCGAATGAAAGGCAGTTGGGATTAAAAGGTTCGAGCTTTTCGCGACATGTTTTTATTATGTTTTGTGTTTGCAACAATGGAGGCCCTTAAAGAGATAGAAATCAACTTCAATGGAAGTCAATACTCAAGCTTGAAGGCAGAACTTATATATTTCTCATATACAAGTAATGTAAAGGTGTGTCACTTTTTTTTATTAAATTATCATCGAATAAAAAATATGGTGCAAGATTTTAAATGTCAAAATTAAAGATGCTAAGAAATTATATTTTGAATTTAATTCTTATGTAAGCAAAGTTTGCACGTGAAGTATCTTCACGACAGGGCAATTTGTATACAGAGGCTAATGACTTCACGTCAATTACCTTACTGTCATTTGATGCAAAGTACACATCGTTTCGGGTGTATAATGCTATGTATAATGGGAAGGGCCACTATCCAGACCGGTTTCGACGGTTATTGAAGTCTCATCAGTGGCATATATAATCCTTATTTACTAGGAGAGGAAAGAGTAAAAATTATTTCATCGACTGAAAATATTTATTTATTGGGAGTTTTAGGGTTTTTCTTAAACTAACTCAGAGTTTTTGTACGAGCGAACAGTAATGGAAAAAATGTTCGACTCTGTATAGAGCCACATATTTATTTGCCAAGCCATTTCTCCTGCTATGAATAAATATAAATAAATCCCATTAACTTTTCATGAGACCACAAAATCACTCAGCCTTATCCTTATAAGGATTGACTTAAAGGGGCGAAGCAAGAATGCTTTTCATTTTCCCCGTTATGTGTAGAGGACAGTGTAGGGATAAGGTGTTATTGAGCTATTAAAGCTCTGATCATGGTAAGAGGGTAATAGCAATAGCCAAGTCTCAGTTAGAACTTCATTGACTACAGCATTGCCATCTTTAAAGGTAAAGCCGTCTCTAAAAATTCGGACGATCCCTAGGCCACTCAATCGTAGGCGAAAGACCGTCCATCTCAGCGTTGTCCTTCCACCCACCACCACCGCGCAGAACCGCTCATATTCCGAAGAAAAGCATTCACCGACAAAGCCCCTCAGCTTTGTCGGTGAATGCTTTCCGGGAAAAGTGTTCACTTTTCCCGGAGACTCAAACTTCTCCCTTAAGATAGCGAACTCAAAACTCTCGAATCTCTGCGCCCCAGGGGGGTAACAGCAACAGCCAAGCCTCAGTTAAACTTCATTGGTACAGCATTGCCATTTGTTACCCTCCAAGGATATTATTAATCACGGCATTCATGGCCTAAAATCACTCAGCACTTGCTTCTTCAATTTACTTATAAATAGTATTTGAAAAACTTTAAGGTGTTCTACAGTTTTTGCAATTTACTAAAAACCCTTAAGAAAATCTAAAATGTTTGAATGTAATCGTTTATATATTTATACTTCATTAAAAAATCTTTAAAATAGTTTTATTTTAAATTAAATACTTAAATTTTTCTGTAGTCCACAGTGGGTACCAGGTTTTCAGAAAATTAATGGATTGCACAACATTTTTAAGTTATGCGTTTTTAAGATTATTTTCATTTATAATTATCCTTACATTGCTATCCCTTAGCGAGACAGTTTTAAAAAGGATATTGAAAAAGTTAAAAAAGGTATTCAAAGGTTACAGCATGGTTTGTCTCTCGTAACACGACCTGAAGGACTCCACGTTATGTTATTCTGTATGCGTACTACTACTGCTATAGGACAAGAGGAATTCTATCGTCCTGTAAAGTGATGCTTGTCTGCCGCAAAAGAGACCCATCTCTCTCTCTTCCTCTCTCTTGGATCGGCAACTTAGTTTGGCTGCCGAAGACAATAGATAATTACAAGCCAGTTAAACACTTTTAGTAAATTAAATATTTGCTAACCCTCTCGTTTCCCTAGAAACGATTGCATTAACCGTATTAGCATACAGGCATTGTCTGTCTTTCTGAATTGCCCAACAATATCTTTCCGAGTTTTCTGAGTGATAAATTATGTCGAATCGTGTAATAAAGATACATTTTTATCCACTTTTGTTTGCATTTTATCAATGAACAAACACGCCTAACTTTTCTAGTTATCATTCTGTATAAAGTGATTATGGCAAGAGTAACTTCACAAAGCCATATGCATGAGAGAGAGAGAGAGAGAGAGAGAGAGAGAGAGAGAGAGAGAGAGAAAGAGAGAGAGAGAGAGAGAGAGAGAGTATAATTGAATTCGTTTTAAGTGGAGCATGCAGAGACATGTTCCACTATAGGTCACAATTAAAACATTATCATCAATATGATGAACAATAACTTTTATACCCGTTGACTGCACGAGACACAATAAGCAGAGGCAACTTGGAAAAGACGTTTAGACTTGCCTACCTACTGAGGTATGACATTCTGTATTATTGTTGCACGAAAATTGCCTTTATGTTTTGATGTTTGACCTTTCTTACATCAATCCTTTATAGTTGATGTAAGAAAGTTAATAAAGTTCATTGTTAACACAAACAGGATCGTTAGAAACACTAATATGTAGATTTTCCCTCCCTTGATACATCGAAGTGCGATTATATTTAACGAATGTAAACTCTGACATGAAAATAACGCTGACATAAAAATAAATGACGTTCGCACTCCAACTAAAACATCAGACTATAATCGATATCTAAAAAAAAAAAAAAAAAAAAAAAAATATTACGCCTCTTATCAGCCCTGGAACACAAACTCGTATCATCATCCCTCCACTCGTTCGCTGATCCCTCCACCAGAGGGCGCTTCTTTACTAAAATATTCATTGTGGTCACATATAGCCACTTATCCATGCTTGGCTGCATTTACCTTGTAAACGAACTTTGTAGGTTTAAATTTCGCCCGGCACTTGTTTCCCATCTCTTGAACGCATGCAGCCAAAAAAGAAAGACCAGCAGAGCATCATTAGAATGATTTATGATTTCATCACTTCCATAAATTATCCTCTAAAGAATGATAATCGTTCTCCTTGAAAACATTACTGACATGCAAAATTTCAAAACAGGCTCTTCTTTAATATAAAAGACCGGCACATAATTAAAGCAAGAGACTATTGTGTCTTTCAACAGTAAAATACTGTCGGAAGCCAGAAAAGAGAAAGAAATCAGAACGTATGAATTATACTGACTGTTAGTTAAACGGTGCATACACTAAGTAGCACTTTTATTAGGAACTTGAATTAATCGTGGGGTGAATACATTTATCTACCTCACTCCAACAAAGTACTAATCCTTGCAACTCAGCTTAAGGCAAAGTTTGGTAAAAACAATACTAGAAGCATTCTTTTCTTTATATTTGGTATCTTGACCAAAGCCGTTTGATAGATTTTGATGAAATTTGGTTGATTGTACAACTCGGAATTACGGTTTAAACCATTGATTGTGACGTCATCATCGGCTGTTTCCTAGTTTTATTAAGTGCGTAGTGAGCGGAACGATTAAAGATATCGCTAAATTATGATATAATGTTTATAGCATAATTTTATCAAAAAAAAAAAAAAAAAGAATTTTTACGGATCTTAGAAAAAAGTGATCTCCATTTAAAACTCATACAAATGGTAATCCTACCTGTATATCATTACTGACGCTAGTTACGTTCATACTGATTGTAATAAATTAAAAGAAAAACACAGTAGCTTAAAGAGTCCAACACGACTGTCGGAAACTGTGTCCGGTGCTATTTTTCGTGTCTGCGAGTGTACCCCCATTAATGTATTGTTAATGTGGTCCATCTGTTACCTCTTCTGCAAATAGAATAAAATGTCCGGCCATCACTGTAGACAAATCTTTAACTAGCCTGTCATAAAAGCCATGATATTCATAAAATTCCACTAGTGCAGAGCCATAAACCGCACGGTAATCCTCAGCGAGAAACATAAATGGCAAACCAAGTTTTAAGTATCCCAACTTGGAAAGTTCTCCGAGCTAAAAATGTAACTACTAGAAGACTATTAAAATCTCTCAAAAGACATTTTATGCTTAAGTTAGTTCACTTTGACGACCGTGGTGGAGATTAAGGAATCAGAAAGTTCATATTTGAGGATTTCGAGGCGTTTGTAATGGTTGTTAAGTTTCGACATTTCAAATGTCAGGGGAAAAATTTACACTACGCAATATAAACACTGCCCGAGAGGTTTCAAATAAAGTGGAAAAGTTTTCATTTTAGCCATATCTGAAACGCTGTTGAATTGTCTGCTTCATTTATTAAGTGTAACTTGTTTACATGTGCGAAATGCATTCGTCAGCATTTATTCTGATGTGTCGACTTTTATGGCAATCGCGTGATATGACGTATACTATATTGATAATCGAATAGCAAATCATTAGCTTGCGCGTGTTGCTATGGTAGCGCTTTTTTATTCTTTTTTTTTTTTTTCATTGCCATTGGTGGAATCCATCGCTTGCTTTTATAGGATTTCGAGAAATGTATTATTTTATTTATTTTTTATTTTTTGCAGTTAGAAAAGACAATTGTTTTAAAATTCAATTTAAAAATATTCAAATAACCTATCCAGTTCTTTAATAGGATAAAGACCGTATGCATTATTCTTTAATATACATTTTTAGATTTACATTGACGTTCAACTATTACTATACAGCTCAACGTTGTGCATTCTTTCTTAAGATTTAACGGACCGTCTTTTATGCATATTACTGGAGAAATGAATAACTTTGCCTTTTAACGTTTTCTAACAGCCAATCGACTGTTTCTCTTGCCCCTGGGCTTTGATTGACGAACGCTAATATTAATATTGGTGCTTCAATCTTGGTTAAGTTGCCCGAGGAGTTTTCCAAGCATCGAGTTACTGAAAGTTGGCTTCTATTTCCTGCAAAGTCAACATATTTTTCCAACTGCTCGAAACAGATTTGCCTCGTTATCAAGACTTCGAGTTTCTCTAATTTCAAGTGGACTCGGAAACGAAAACACTTTTACCAAATAAGGCACCGAGAAGTTTAAACTTCGGGTAGCAAACACTGAAAATAACACTCGGGATAGTACGAACGGTTTAATATTTGCTTAGGAACGCATTTAGGATGGATGTTGGCAGTAAATCATTAAATTCAGTTAAAAAATTTGCACTGATCGTGAAAAGGGTACTTCTAGCCAATTATTATTAAATTCATGGCCGTATTTAGATTGGATTAAAAACCACTCCCCAACTTTACCGAAAAATTGAAATTCAAATATTGTGACAAAGTTTATAGCCAGAACTTCATAAGTTAATCTGAACATTTCATTATTTTCAAATTTAATATTTTAAAAAATAAACACCAGAATTAGAATATAATGAAGAAGAAGAATCTTTAATGATCATGGGTTTCATAATTTTTCCGTCATGTGGCAACACTGTACTGGCTGTTACGGCATTCCAAATATGATGACTCTTGTTCCTATTTCCATCGGAGGAACAAGGAAGTTGTGATTAAGTGATAAATATTATTTAATGTGATATACTAGGACCACTAAAATCACATTCTATATGATTATATGTTTGATGCAAATACAACAGGATATACGAGCCATGTTTGGAATTATTGAAACAGCCTGTGTAGTGGGATCACCTGCCGAAAAATAATGAAAACAAAATAACGGTTTATCTTTCATTTATACTAATTATTCGGGGACCTCTGTAGCTCAGTCGGTATAGATGGAGCGGTTTTAATCGGAAAGACCTGCGTTCGATCCTCTCTATGACGCCATATATACGAGCATTTTGTTTTTTTAATTATCTTGAAAAGGGTAAAACAATAACCGGTGAATATCATTCCGATCTTTTAACCAGACTAGACCAGGTCTGCAGAAGAAAAAAAAAATCATCTTTCATCAGACAATGAACCTGCCCACAAAGGTGTATTGGCAATGGGAAAATTAAGGGATCTGCACTATGAATTGTTGGAACATCCACCCTATTCCTCAGATTTGACTCCCTCCGACTTCTATCTTTTCCCAAAACTAAAACTCTTCCTCGCTGGTCAGCGTTTTTCTTCGAGTCAAGAGGTGATTGCGGCTGTAGAGGGGTATTTTGCAGATTTTATTGAGAACCACTACAAGACGGGATCATCGCTGGAATAAATGTATTAGTGTTAAGGGAGGTTATATTGAAAAATAAAAATAATTTTGAAATTATAAATGCGTTTTTTCATTGATAGGCCGATAACTTTTTTAGACCACCCTCGTATATATATATATATATATATATATATATATATCCACATACACACACAATGAAGATTTAACAACAACAAAAAAAAAAAAAAAACACTGAATTTCACCACGCTTTTTCGAATATAAAAGGAGATGTAACAAGCAATCAAAGTAAGAGTATTGCAAGCTAATACTGACCTAGTATTCAGTATACATCAAAGCCCCTTCCCCATTTGGATAAAGCATTTTACTCTACCTTGCTTCAATGATAAGTAGCACGAGTGTTTAATGCAAAAGCGACCATAAAACACTACAATTCTCCCTATGGTATTCTGCTTGGGAAATCCTATCTGCATACCTAAGTACTTCCACATATGCAACAGTATATTGTGCACAAGTGGCGAATTCCTCAACAGAGGAGGTAATGGCTTGTATAAATATTTAGATGCCGAGTCAGGTGTATTAATGTATGTGTGAAGTAGGGACTCGATGTAATTAAGCAAGCCTAAATAGCTTAAGGGAATCATGTGTGTAACCAGCATCAAATAAACATGACAATATCCCAACCAACAACACACACACACACACACACACACACACACACACACACACACACACACACACACACACACACACACACACACACACACACTAATATCAACTATCCCAGTCATCTGCCAATAGATGAGCCTTGATAGCTTGTTATTGTAGTGGCTATCCGAGTGTATCAATTACATTGACGCACCTAATAAAGCTGTAGTATTATACAAATAATATTGATATAACGTCCACCGTATGTGTTCTGGTTTTCCCGTTTGGCATTGGCATCAGTGAACAATTCTAAAATGAAAATCTAGCGGAACATGTAGCCACTATTTCTGTCTGCTCTGATACAAACCATAATTTCTACTAAAGTTATGATTCTTTCTGATAACGCTAAAAGTTTATGAACGTTCAGTAGTCAGAGATTTTCAAGCTAGTGCCCAGTTGATGGCAATAAACCCATACCGAAACACGTTAAAAAAAAAATTAACGATCTTTCTTCTGGCAGTCCATCGTCACTGACGGAATCCCCAATAGCATCCATTTTTCGTTTCAACTAAATGTCTGTGTTATAACTACTTGGCGAAATTTTTTTCGCACATTACCCTTGATAGCTTCAGTAATGTTTTCGCATTTAAATTGTCTGGAAAAAAAAAATTATGGATAGAATTCGTGCAAGGGACATTACAGATAGGTGGAGATCATTTGAATCAAAAGTATGAATGATTTCTTCCTTTTTAGAATGGACTTTATTGCAAAAGTCTTAAGGTGGTAAGTGGTAGGTGATAAAGAGGAAATGATGTGGGAATAAATATTTTTTTTTCCCCTCAGTAAAGGAAGATAAATCCAGCAATTATAACAATGTAAGATTCTTTGATTACTATTTCGGGAAATATAAATGTTCAAATAAAAGAAACATTCGATAAATGTGTTGCCTTACTTCGTTGAAAGTGAAGTGCTAAAATAGAGAGAAAACGAATGCTTATATTTCAACAAAAAAAAAAAAAAAAAAAAAGGAAGGCAAATACATTGTCTACAAACTCAACCCATACCAGTGCACACCAAGGCTGAAATCGATAGCATTCGCCTCGGCGGTCCTACTTGGCGTCCTCCCAAGACTCCCAGAGTAACTTAAATTTGGTTATTGTATTTTTCGGAGGCCACCAGAAGCATTGGTCGATATAGCGAAGAAAAGTTTCGTCACTACAGTTTAGTATAAGACAACCAATTAATTGTACTAATGCTTTGATAGCTTTGTTGTGTACAAGAATAAGAGAAACGTTTGACAAACACCAGATGGCGATAACAGCGGTAACTCTGAAAATTGTTAGTGTTATCTGCCAAAGTATTAGAAAACCAGGCGAGATAAAAATCAAGAGATACTACAGATTATTTTTGTTATTAGAAAAGAGGAAAATAAAATAATAAGTATATAAAATATACCGATGATACAAAGTATGTTTAACTTTTAAATTATTTTAATATACACCATTTTTCTTTTTTAATAAAATTATTATTTATTGATACAATGTGGTTAACATTTTATTTTCAATCAATCGACCGTGAGATGCGGTGATTGATTTATTCAATCCAATACTCTTGGAGGGTAATGGATGGCAATGCTGTAGCTAATGAAGTTCTCACTGAGGCTCGGCTATTGCTGTTACCCTCCTGCCATGATCAGAGCTTTAATGGCTCAATAACACCTTATCCCTACACTGTCCTCTACAGATAACGGGGAAGATGAAAAGCATTCTTGCTTCGCCCCTTTAAGCCAGTCCTTGTAAGGACATTTTGTTTTATGTTTATATGTTTATATATATATATATATATATATATATATATATACAGTAATTTTAACTGTATTTAACTACATATACTTTAAATTATTAAGGGGATAAAAATCCCTTATTATTTTACAGCGAGTATGCGAAACTCTAAAACTGCGATCTACGAGTTTCGCATACTGGCTGTAAAATAATAAGGGATTTTTATCCCCTTAATTTAACTAACTTTGCCAGAAAATATAGCCGTTTGGCTTTTCATCTTAATTACATATACTTTTCTTGTACTTGACGGCTGAATATGCATACGTACATATAATCATATCCAGCTCGGTAGAGTAATGGTTTCCACGATAGTCTAACCAGCTAATCTGACTCACACTATCATTTCCTTTCCATTTCCATGTTACTAAGGGCAACCTTAATCCACTATCACACACCTTTGAAAAGTGAGTAGTGTCTCCTTGAGGCGATCTCAGACTATTTTTAAAATTACCGGTTTCTGACACGCCGGTTGCGTGTTACTAGTGGATTTCTCGTGGCATGGGGGATGCAGCTAATATAAGCAGGAGTAGAAGTGGGAATATGTGAGGACCTCATTGATGTTATTTATTTCTTTTTCTTTCTTTTTTTCTTTTTTTTTTTTTTTGATGGTTGCATGTTATAGTCCTGAGGAAAAACTGAAGGAAGAGTAAGGTTATCTCCAAAGATGTTTACTATGTTTATTGATTCGGAACCGAGGGGATGAAATTGAGTAAATGCTATAGAGAAATCAATAGAGACGGCAGAAAGAAATTGGCTATGTCTGCTTTTTCTATTGGTAAAGGTAAACAGTGCAATTTCGAGGGGGTTTGTTATCTGATGGTTTTATTCTGGATATTTAAGCATTTTTTAATAGTTTTTGGTTGTTGTTTTTTATCTCAGATGTTGGAAAAATATTCTAAAGTAGGTGGTTTGGATAAGTAAAAATATACAGAAAATACACCCAGTAATAATATCTGTTTCAAAGAATGTAAGGAATTATTAAGAGATAGATCGCTCAAGAAACTAATTTTTTCTATACGTAATCGAGAATTTTTAAATAATTTTAGAATCATCATCATCATTCAAATTTGTGAAAATGTATTAAAGATTTATACAGAATAATCAATCGTTCAAAAAACAAATGATCTGGCATAAAAGCAACATCATAGTATTAGGCCAATCCTTTATTATACGGTTAACGTCATAATCATAGCATAAGTTCATCACACAGTATAGATCGTCCAAAAATTGCATTTCCAAAGTCCTTCAACATGCAACAGTTGTACGTTAATTGATCAAAATGGAAAGACTGTGACCCATATTCTCGGGGATTATACTTTCAATTACAGCCTACCTTTTGGATGACACCGCAATCTTAAAGATAACCTCAAAGAAAAGAACTGCATAAATGCAAATTTAGCTAAGTATGCATCAAAAGCCATTTCTTTTCCTTGTAGGCATCATTATTTGTTAAAACTAGGAAAAAAAAAAAAGTCGAGGATAAAAATATTCTCTTTAAATATCCGACGCAATCCCAGTTTATCTTTTATTTCTGTGTGCAGATGTCTTCTTTAATTACATGCATTGCATTTTTTTGTTCGCTTTGACAATCCAAGGAAACATTAGCAAACATACGGGAGCTTCTGTTTTCTTTCAGTCCTTATAATGCACTAAAAGAGAAAATTTTCAACCGTATTTCTTTAATTAACCAAAAAATAATGTTTATCAAGACATAAATGCCGTTTTTTTTTTATCTTACTTAATTTTGGAAAGTTTATTATTCGAAGTATGTAGTCAAGACAAAAAAAATCCACTAAAACATTACAGAAGGAATATTCAAATTACTAAATCTATATGGTAATTCAGTGCAAGCTGTTAAGTATATATAAAGCGATTAAAAGTTAACTCCATAAACTTCACTCTCATTCCCCACACATTTTCTTGCACGTAAATGATAATGGAAGACTTCATTACGCCACATCACGTCAGATATTTATTCAAGAAAAGACAGTTCATTTCTCTCTTTTTTTTTTTACCATTTTTCTTGTATAAGAAATCACTCAAGGCGAGCATCGTTATGCTGTTTAGACAAATATGCTGTCGATAAGAATTTATGAAGTGCGTTAAGTACATTAAAGATATGAGACATCTTTCAAAAAAAAAAAAAAAAAGTCTTAGAAGTCTTTTTTGAAAGGTAAAAAATTAAAAGAAGTTTGAAAATATTTTAATATAAAATCGAACAGTAAATTAAATAAAAAAAAGTGAGTTTAGAAACCTGATTGATAAGTAACTTTTGGAAGACATTGCATTAACGTTTTAGAGAGTTAAAATCATAAAAACGCTGCCTTTTAAATGATATGGGTGAAAATTCATCTAGAAAAAATGAAATTCACTTAATTGAATATTCAACAGGAAATGAAAATCACTTCGGCTGCTGAAAAAAAATCACAACCGGAAATAGGAATAACATCCAGTTATGTCAAATTCAATTTTATAATATCATCTAAAATGGCATTTAGTTTCAAAGTTATAGTTTCAATTTCAGATACGAACGTTTTAAATAAATCACTTCTCATTGTTACAAAGTACAAACGAATACGAACATTATTTTTTGTTCTAAAAACAACTGACCGGAAGTGGAAATTTCTTAGTTCAGTTTTCTCTAAAGTATTTTCCAATTTTGTTTTTCAATTTTGAACTGAAAAAAATTCAGCAGTTTTCATAATGTACTTGAGAATAATTTTCGATAGTTTTTTTTTTAAACCAAAATGTACATGCTGTCGTCCTTAATCTTCTATTGATATGAAAAAGAACAAACCGGAAGTGTCGTCATCCACGCATGCGTATAGGCGCACGTTGCTTTCAGGCACTAGGTCGTCGTATATAATTAACAATACCTATTTATTCTGACTGTGTGTGTTTCGCATGAAAAGGAAACCAGAGCAGGGTGGGGGGGGGGGGGGGTAGAGAGTCAAATTTCTATTTTCTCTTGTGTGTCAATTCTAATATAAAATTTTAATCTTCTTTCTCTCGCGATGCCTCCACCTCATCAAGACAAAACTCGTTAAAAGATAATTAATTTTCACTGCCCGACTCATAATGGTGTTTATGATGTGTTTTTTCTGACAGCTTAATTAACTTTAGGTGAGCTTATCAAAAATCATTTTCGAAAAGACAGAGAAAAGGAAGTTACCAGTGGAACCGAGAGGCTGTAAACAAGAAACCCAGAAACCATAGAGAGAGGAAACTTTTAGATGATAAAAAATGTTCATTATCTTAAATAAAATTTCCCATCTACTAAATACGTGGTTCCTAAAGAAATGAGAAAACAGAATCGGGAGAGGGGTGATTTTTCCCAATAACTGTTCATGGGACAGGATTTATGTCAAATATATTTCATTTGTTTTATCGTAAGATTATCATAATCGGTGGTGCCTGGAATCATGGTTAAGAGTTCTGGTTAACTGAACAATAAATATATTCTTTATCCAATGTATTGTTTCAACTATAGTAGAGTATTCATCAACCTCTATCTTATGTATGTATAAAACAGATCACGTTTATCTATTATGCATTGTTTTTTTTTATTTAAAAACAACCATAAATTGTTATTAAAATTATGAAAGCAAATATTATTTTCACCGATTATAACATTATTACCCTAAAAATATGGAATATAATTTTTTTTTCTTAGTATTAATTAGCACACCATTTTTTTCTCGATGAGTTGGAAAATAAGTTTTGCGTATATATAGATGGGGGAGAGGGTTAGGCGGTGATTAATATCCTTGGAGGGTAATGGATTGCAATGCTGTAGCCATAGCCAATGAAGTTCTAACTGAGGCTCGGCTATTGCTGTTACCCTCCTGCCATGATCAGAGCTTTAATAGCTCAATAATACCTTATCTCTACACTGTCCTCTACAGATAACGGGGAAGATGAAAAGCATTCTTGCTTCGCCCCTTTAAGCCAGTCCTTATAAGGACTATCGATAGACAGCTACTGCGCAGTACGTTATCTTGGTAGACTGCAGTAATCTCATGTTTTGTTATTTCTGTTAGGAAAATTGTTCATTACGAAGATATTTTTCCTACTTTTGTCTTTTTTTAATCGACTAAAGAATGCAATTTCTACCGACTGCTGTTAGTTTTTATTGATACTTCTATGTTAACTGTCTGATTCCACATACTGCAGTGGATATTTTTTCGAGTAATAACTTCGTGAACTTCGATGGCATCTGAGCCGAAGAGAATCCAATCTTCGCCATGATGATTTTTTTGTTCTTATCTGCATATATGGTCCTTCGTATGCATAAACATTCATCCCATATTTTTCTATAATTTCGCAATTTTTCTTATCTAAATCGTTTCTCCTTTCTCCACCTCCCGTTTTGAATTAAATGTTCTGTCACTTTTATTGTGCTTGTTACTCTAGCTGCGACATGATTCATTCTGCTGTCTTCTGTCGCAGTTAAAAACCAGCCCGTTATCGCAGCTGTGTGCAGTTTTCGTGTTCGCTGACAAGCGAATGTCCTCTTCGATACGTACGCCAGTGCGTTCCCGCTTATACTGCTAATCTCTTCGTGAAAAGTCTACTCAGCGAAATGTTTCTCCATTGATAGGGATGAACAGATCGGTAATCGCATCTTAGTATGGGAAGGCATTTGCAGCAAAGTTCACCCGTAATGACACACGCAGACGGTTCCATTGGAATGCCACTACCTACACTCAATTCGCGATCACCAGCTATTTCCTGATGAATAGGAGAAGATACGAAACAACAAAACAATATTCTTAATTTCTATATTATTATATATCAACTTAGAGAGACAGATGGAGGAGAAATCCTTGAAAATTGACAAATTTTAGATAAAAAGATCCAAATAAATACCAGATTTTATGAAACGGTAAACTCGATTCAGTAGAGCAAAGTTTTGTGATATTACGGAGATAGAAGAACCTCCCTAGCTCACTCAGTATAGACGAAGTCCTTTGGTCGGAAAGACCTGGGTTCGATTCCCATTAGTGACGTGAGGACCCTTTATCTGGTCTCATACGTAGGTAGCGGGTTTTTCGTCCCCCAGAACAGGCGAACCGGCACCGTGAACACACGCATGGATTACAGTCATGAATACGCCCCAATCGTATGTCGCTCCCGAATAAAAAAAAAATTGGGGGGTTGGGGAAAGCAATGGTGAACTACCCTGTAAAAATCTCGCCGGAGTGCTTTGCGGGCAATGCCTACAAAGTCACTACGGTAGGAAACGACTAACAGGGACAGATGAATAACGCCATTTAACAAATTTACACAGTAGACAAAAGCATTTAATAAACGTACCTTCAACGAATACTGCAGCTCATTTGCATTACTATATTAGGATAAAATCGCCGGCGCCCAAGGAGTAACTTACTGCTTGTGTAAATTTACTTTCATCGTTGACGCAGTGAAAAACATATTTTGGTGTTAGTTTCAAGTCCGAGTTATCTGATTTTAACAAATATTAACAGTGCTGGACAATTTTTTTCCCCAAAAAGCTTAAATGGTATGTTAAATTTCATCAAAATCAGGCAATCTGTTCATGAGTTCTTTTGTGTGAATCGACGAACAGATTACGGAAGTAATGGGAACTGTTCACATCCAAATACACCTAAAAGAATAGGAGGAAAAGAAAAAAATAAAGATAAAAAAATAGCAAAGAGGCATGTAAAGTCGAAAATACTTTAAAGCAGAAATAAAGACAGAAAAAAAAAGAAAGACAAAAAAAAGGAGAGTAGGAAAGTACCACACGAAGAGGAATAGGAATAAATAAAGAAGGAGGGAGAGAGAGAGAGTTGCAGTTCAGAATGATAATTCGACGCTGGAAAGGTCGAATCTTGTTTGGTTGTGATACAAACAGAAACAGAAGGAAACCCATCAACCTCTTAGCGATAAACTGCAGCCTATCGTGTTTTAGTGTATCTTAGCATCGTCAAACCAATCACGTAGCCACACATTCACTCTCCATCACGGTTAAAGTAACTAGAGAGCGACTGTGACAACCCCGTCTATCTACTGTCCCTCCGTCGAATTACAGATGCGCGTGTTAAATTCATGACACTGTCTTTGATACCCCACTCACACATCGTGAAAAGATATGTGCACGGAAATAGATCGCCACGAAATATTGGCGAACGTAACGTTAAATTGCAAAAAAAGGGGGAAGAAATAATATCTTACCTTGCTCTTCACGTTTTTTCTCATGACCTAACGGCAAGACGCAGAAAACTGCTAATGCATTCATGGAGGAAACACTGTAAACGAGCTAGGGGAAGTCGAGGCGACCACCTCTCAGGCTATCATCTGCGAAGAACAAACAATAAAGCACAGCTGCATTAAAGGCATACTCGGTTTATATACTGCACATAAATTTGCCATATTTTTAAACTTAAGTAACAATAGATGTTTGAAAGTTAAGTAACAAAAGAGTAAACGTTAACCGTAAAAAAACAAAGTTAAAAGTCAGATGTCAAATGCTAAATAAATACCACAAAAATATTGGAATTTCTTTGTGAGATGGACCGAGTCCTTGACGCTTCATCTGTTTTTAGTTCTTATAAGAACTGGGCGATGGACTGTCCTTGACTCTTTATCCCGTCATCTGAATGAAGAAAATCTGTGTGGATGGGATGTTATTGAGCTAAAAAGCTCTAGTCATGACTGGGTAACGGCAACAGCCGAGCCTCAGTTAAAACTTCATTGGCTACAGCATTGCCATTTGTTACCCTGATTAGTAAGTAAAGGATAAAATCTCAAAAAATCGGACGATCTCTAGGCCACTCCATAGTGGGCGAAAGACCGTCCATATCTCAGCGTTGGTTCCATTCAGTGACGGGCTCCCCGTCCTAGCACCCAGACTGAGCAGGACCGCTCAAATTCCGAGGAAAATAATTCACCGACAAGAACCCCTCAACGGGCCGTGCCGGAGAACACCTTCCCCAGAGACTCAAAGTGCTCCCTTAAGGCCAAAACCTTAAGAGAGCGAACTCAAAAACTCATAACCCAGGATAACAGCAACAGCCGAACCTCAGTTAACTTCCTTGGTTCGGCATTGCTAATTGTTACCCTGATTAGTAAGTAAAGGGTAAAATCTCAAAAAATCGGACGATCTCTAGGCCACTCCATAGTGGGCGAAAGACCGTCCATGTCTCAGCGTTGGTTCCACTCATTGACGGCCGCCCCGTCCTAGCACCCCGTTTAAGGAGAACCGCTCAGCGTTGGTTCCACTCAGTGTCGGCCGCCCCGTCCTAGCACCCCGACTACTGAGCAGAACCGCTCAAATTCCGAGAAAAATAATTCACCTACAAGAACCCCTCAGCGGGCCCTGCCGGAGAACACCTTCCCCGGAGACTCAAGGTGCTCCCTTAAGGCAAAAACCTTAAGAGAGCGAACTCAAAAACTCATCACCCAGGATAACAGCAACAGCCGAACCTCAGTTTACTTCCTCGGTTCAGCATTGCCATTTGTTACCCGGGAAGTCCTGAAAAGGACTTATAATCTTCCTCCATCATCTGTTTTTAGCTTGTGGTGGTCTTAATGTAGATTTTACATATAATTAATAAAAAAAGGTGTATACTCATATTATTAAAAATTTATTTACAATATATATTATATTTGCTAAGTAATTTTATTTAATGTTTCTAATTAAATAATATTTATTGTTAGATAATGCATTAGCTTCCATTACCTAAGATACCAGTGTACCGTATTTAACTTGAGTTTATCTCCAAAGACAAATGAGATCACTAATATTACGAATAACTGGTGTACATATTTTACTTCTTGGCGCATTTATTTTAAATTATTCTTTTCTCCAAAACAATCTTTCATTAAACCTTGAGGCTATTAAAATTCGAAGCTAACGACAGAAATACGAAAAAGAAAAAAGAAAAAAAGAAAAACCGAGTTCAAAAACTTTCTTAATCTAAACAACTGTAGTAAAAAAAAGAAGTTGACAGACTTTTGATCATTCATCACACCGAAATTCCTCTTTAGAAGGTAAACCATCTTTTCTGACTTCCATCATTAATGTCCGTATTGTTGAGAACGCAGGCTAAACAGTTGAATCAAAGGAATGACATTTTCCTAGCGCTTAGCTTTCTCTGAGTCCAGTTCCCATAGCAACCATCCCTTTTGCCTTTCATCTAGCGGCTTACATAACAATGGAGGGACTCCTAGCAGGAACATATGTTACCCAAATCACACTGTTCATGTGTCAAGACAAGGGTTAATCTTATTGAGCTGAAATGCCACTTCTTCTTACCTTACATTTTCACTCAGTCGTTTTTTTTTTTTCCTCTTAGTGACTGCATCTGATAATATATTTCCTGTTTTCATCTTCGTCTAGATGAAAAGTTTCTGTTGTATGTACGTTACAAGAATAGATAACTTATTCAAAAAAATAAAATAAATAAAATAAAAGTACACAGAATGTTTGCAATTGGAAATAATTCCAGTAAATTATTTGTTTTTTTGTTTTATTTGCAACCCACTCGCATACGTAACATACACAAATTAAAATCAATTTTTAGGTGATGCAACAAATCAGGTAAATGAAAGAGAGAGAGAGAGAGAGAGAGAGAGATGGAAAGTCTTTGTCTAAAAGATTATGCTATGAAAGAAAAGGTCCACAATTTATTTATTAAAATTAATATAACAATCCAGAACGTAAAAGTCAATCATTTTGACTCATATTTCTTCGGGTTCTGAATACATTTGACTGATAGAAAAATGAAGGCATTTCAAATTTATACTTTAATCCTCATCCTACAGAATTATTTCAGAACAAGGTGGTTTCCCATTGACTTCCTTATCCAATAGTGTTCTAAGTCTGTAGATGGGTGTTCAGGGGGACGTTTGCCAGTTTTGAAGGAAGAAACAGCTGAGTTTCTAGAAGGGAAAAAAAAAACTCAATCTTCATATGACATCGACTAACTCACCTTTGATTGAAAAGCACTGATAAACGTTGTTAGCACTGGATTCGAACCCAGGTCTTCGTGGAACCATCTAAGCTACGGAGTCATACCTTTAATACCAAAATTGAATCAACGCACACTTCTTTCGTGAATCAAGTCAGCATAGCGACCATCTTCAAGTTTTTCGGCTTGTATTTTAGCTGTTATAGTTCGTTTTCTTCCTCCCTTCTGTCTTTCTCGAGTGTTAAAACACAAACATAATTTTAAATTTTGAAATTTCGAGAACTTTTATTTATTCATTATAAAAAATAATTTTTTCAAAAAGTATTGTGATGAAGATTAGAAACATGAGGTTCTCTAAATAAGACGCATTTTGACATAAGGAAGATATTAATTTACAAATATGGTCTTAGTTTAATTATGAACTTAAAGATTTCTGAGCTTCCGTAGCTCAGTCAGTATAGACGAAGCCCTTTGGTCGGGAAAGACCTGGGTTCGATTTCAGTCAGTGACGTGAGGAACCTTTATCTGGTCTCGTTCGATGAAAGGTGAGTTAGCGAGTCTCATAAGGAGGTAGGGGTTTTTTTCACCATGAAACTCGGGTTTTTCTTTCCCCAGAACAGGCAAACCGGCCCCGTGAACACACATGCATTATAGTCATGAATACATCCCAACCATATGCCGGTCCCGAGCCCGGATAAAATTAGGGGGTTGGGGAAAGTGATGGTGAACTATCCTGTAAAAATCTCACCAGGAATACTTTATGGGCAATGCCTAAAAAGTTTCATACCGTAGGTGACTTTTATTGTCTTTTACTGACTGAAACCAGGAATAAAGATTTCTCGCTTCCTACACGGGTTCGAACCCAGATCTTTCTAACCAAGAACGTTGTTCTATTTGTTTGCACTTTAGAGATGCCAATATGGCTAATAATTAAAACGATGTTGATTTAATCAGCATTTAAAATTTAGTTTACAATAATGAAAAATATGAAATAAGCTGAATTTCACTATAAGGTTCAATACTTGAGAAAAGAATGAATAAGGGGTTATATGCAATACAAGTCTAGAAGTGTTCGCTAAGAATAGCATCTAGTTTTAAACATCATCTCAATCTTGATGATGATGACTTATTTATCCTATTCAGTAATATCCAGAATGTTCTATGAGATTACATTTGGTGATGGGAAAGACAGAAGACCAATAAAAAGAGTTTCGTCATCTATAGCCCATGGGTTTATATTACTATTTAAAGAAAAACAGCTGCAGTACTGAATAAAAATGTCTTTAGTCTAATGTTCTTATCAGGAAAGATCCCGAGTATCAAACGAAGGATAGTAAGAGAACTACCACATCAATTATACTTTCCAATGCAATACAGAAAACGATGTCAAGAAGAATTTTGAGACTCCTACCGATATAATTTGTTCGAACTCAGTGAAGACTCCTCTTGTTACGTAACTACGCAAGAGGCGATCCTCACCGAACACAATCTCCCAAAACAATAGAACTAGGAAGAACGCCTCATACGTTTGGCCATCCAGCCCTATAGAGAGACTCCACAATTCGCATACCACGCTATCGCTTCTTATTTTATCCAATACGTGCAGGTTATTTTCGTATTAGGTCGGATTATTCTTCAAGCTAAAATTTCTTCTTTATTTCTTACGCTTTCGGGAAATAAAAAAAAAAAAAGAAAAAAGGATAAAATTGTATTAATCATAACTATTGGAAGTCAACATGACATGAGCTATTTTTCCTTCGGAACGATTTGAAAGTTGCTAACTCATCCACAAGAATGAATCGTATATATCCCTCATTCTAACGAGCGACAAGGATCCCTTACACAAACAGCGCTATTTGGTATTCAATCGCCATTAAGAAAATCAGCTGTTCTATTGTAAAGTACAGCCTAGCGTTATCTCAACTGTTTATTGATGAAGATGCAAATACCCATTTCTGAAAATCCGTTTGTGTAATTGCCGTCTGATCTGTGCAACGAATCAATGAGTGCATGTGTGTGCTTGCTAAACAAAGCATGCATCGGAGAGAGAGAGAGAGAGAGAGAGAATATAGAATGCAGTTTACGAGAGCCAAATGCGCGTTTTACGACTGGTAGCGCGCAACTTGCTTTAAAAGTAAAGTAAAGATTCATGCTCCAAGTAACACACACACACACACACACACCGTTTTTAGCAACAAACAAAATATCCAAAGTAGCACATAATAACAGTGATGGAAGTAATTTTAGGAAATAACTTGACGCTATACAAAAGAAACATCATCGCCATCTGTATACAGGTAGAAGAACTAATTGAGCTAAAAGCACCATAAGGATGGGTGATAAGCCATAAAAGAATTTCTGAAGACACTAAAAAGATAGTTTCCGATCCGCTAAGATCGAAGCTTTCTTTTTGCATATAAACATGTATGGAAATAATTATAAAAAAAAAAACGAATTTTTTAATCTCATTCTTTGTATAGTAACATCATTAAATATCACTAAAGTTGCAATACATATTTGTTTTTGGCAAACCTTGTATTAAAATGGCTCAATTGAAACCAAAGGAATCGTCAAAACCAAAGTTAAAGTCGGTTTCATTGAAGTGATGGTAGCATTTGAACAAAAGATGGACTGCTCAATAACAAATCGATAAGACATGATTCGCCAGATTAATTAAATTCATCTTTTATCCTTATATTCCTACTATGGAATTATTTATTTATTCCATTAGCATTGTTTGAATGTTCAAAGGAACTGTTTCCCATTGGGCATTTCTTAAGAATTATTCTGACAGCTCACGTCAGAATAATTTTGAGTCATCGACAGCCCATGTCAATGATGGCTCATGGCAATGATGGTAGCTACACGACATCATACTATTGGTGATGACGTAGCTCATGGAAATGATGGAGTCTATCACCGCGTCATGCTCCTGGTGATGTATACTGATGGCCACAATGCCATCATTGTGGACACCATCGTTATGACATGCCATCATCATATGATATCCTATATAAGTGATGGGGATGACTATATGGTGACGAGTGGCACATCATGACTACAAGATAAGGTCATTTATCCTGGACTCCGTGTAGCATGAAATAATTTGAGAGATGATACACCTCTGAAAAGAGAGGATATACTTGTTAACATAAACGACAATACAGTATTACATTCAAATGTCATAAGCCATTCCCGTCTTACCAAACATCCTTCCGTTGAAATTACAGTTTTATATAATTAGTTTGTTCGTGACTACAATAAATAACACCAATATAATGCACACTGTTCAGTGCATAATCAGAAAATAAAATTTTATTGAATGTACCAAACGAAGAAGAGATACCAGAGTCAGAAATGTATTTGCAACGAAGCCAGTAGGAACATTCAGCGTTTGCCTTCCTTGGCGTATGTGGCACAATTACTCTGATCTCAACGTCCTTAAATATATAACGTAAATACCATACTAACGAACGAAGTGAAGACTACAATTGAACTACTCTACCAATGAACTTTCTCTCGGCAAACTAAACTGATTCAAGTATGAATGGATAGAGAGGTATAAAGATGCCGACATGTGAATCTTTTAGATGTACCTATCAAATATTGACATACCCCAGCAAGATGTTAGTATTAAAGGTTGTTTACTCCGTAGTTCTCTCCTCGTATGTAAATATCGCCGGTGCTCTCTGGTCCCTAAGAGTTGTTTGAAAGGTATTAAAGTAAATAGCCATTAGGGTTATCCATCTTTAGAGCCAGAGAAAACCCCATGGGCACATGGTTAAAATGATCTATAGAGCACGTTTTACCTGTATGGAAAACAATGCTGCTTATATATAGAGAGAGAGGAAAGATAGAACGAATAAAAAAATGTTCGGCATGAAAGAGAAAAATGAAGTTGGAAGATAGAGAGAAGTCCATTGGCGTGTGTCGAGCATCATACGGGAAAGAGGAGTGGATCGATACTCATCTGGGAGAAAATAAAACAAGGAAAGCTTTTTTGCCGAGTTTGTACTTGAAGTTGATGCTTTATCTTTTTGAAGTTAGTAAAACTTTTCTCGTGAGTCGAGTGTGTCTTGGCCAAAACCAAACTGCAATTCTTTATCGAAATTTCTTAAAATTTTGAAGTCGACTTTTAACTTCTAATCCCCCCCCCCGTTTAAGAATGATTCATTTAAATTTGGTCATTCTATTAATACTCAGTCCCTTAAGGAGACAGGTAATCAATCGATAACTTTTTGACCATCCCTTAAATTCTTAACAAAATAATGCAAGAAGAACGTCAGGTTTCTTCAAGTTTGAGCTGAGGTTTTCTTTGTGTTGTCTTGAAGCAATTATTCTTCCGCTCACGTGCAGAGTGCAAATTATTTGACAGCCAGGTAATTAGCGAAGCGGCAGTGTTGACCGAAGTCATTTTTCTTTTTAATAATTCCCGATAAATAATCGTGATTTATAAAAATTATAATCTCATAATTCCTAAAACAAGTTTTGTCTCTTTCTGTATCTTCATATGTTTTTTTTTTTTTTTTATCGTTGTATAACTGATGGTGAAGCGTAGTTAAATCATTATTATTATGATGATGATGATTATACAAGCAAGCAACTGTATCGGCAAGAACGATTTTGCACATCCCCATTCAAGAGCGCCTCTCCGAATGCAGGCCTCCCATTTAATGTGGCAGAATGCACCCCAAAGAGGCAAACAGACATCGTTTCCCATCTCGCTTTGAGAAACGAAACCGTATCAGCGATAATAGGGAAGAAATATACAGTCGCATAAAACGATTCCCTGTTATTCGGTTGCCATGACAATAAGAGATGTCAACACACACATACGTAAAGGTTTCTTGAGAATAGTTCCTTCTGACATTGATGTTTCAGCAGTTGGTGTCTATTCGAGGATAAAGTTTGTGGTCTTCTGGCTACAAATCATACGGTTCAACTGCAATCGATTTGACAGCAAATACTCACCCTTTCACTGCTTTCGCCAATAGTTTTTATTGCAGTTATAAGTGGGGGGAACGTATATTTGATAATGCTGTCTATCTGTCGTGAATAGATCTCAGTTGAGTTTTTTTTTTTTTTTTCGTTCACCGTGTTTGGTCAATAAATGTGACATTACCATCTCCAACTTACATTTAACGTGATGTTAGTGTAATAGTGGCTTAACGAAAAATAATTTCCGATCCATTCGCATGTATTCATCAATCAGAATATAAATGCTACTCAATTAATCCCCTACCCCCCCCCCCTCAACCACTATCGACCTTCAACAGCCTCTCAAATGAGGTCTGTCAGCCATTGCTATTCGATGTGCATTTATTATTATTATTTTTATTTTTACATGACACGATCGTTGAAACAATTTATTTTCTTTAAAGGGTTATTTTCCGATTATAAATTACCGGAAGAATCGTGAGAATCTGTAGTAAGAACGACGACGTTATATAACTTGTGACAGTGTTAATGATGGGAACGATTGTGAAGAGAGAACGATTTTGTGTTCGTTCGGTTGGGATCTATCGAGCATGCGCAATGATGTCTGCAGAAATAAAGAAGTAGATAAAAAACACGGATCTTCAAGTTGTCTAACTGTGTCATGCAGACTACAGACAAGAGTATACAAAAGAACATGCAGGTAGATATTTTTATTAGGCCTGAACACGAATGCTAGGAGTATCAGAAACAAAGGGGTAGAGTTTGTTGCTTTAGTTAATATATTGGGACTAAAAGGGTACAGTATTTTTAGGAAGGATAAAGAGGATAGGAGAGGAGGAGGAATGGTGCTAATGATATTGGATGACTGGAATCCAGTTAGCGTTGAGAACTGTGACAGTAATACTAGTAACAGTTTTTCATGTAGCAGTGAGTTCTTATTCGATCTGTACATTAATGATATTGGGAAGGATTTGACAAGTGATATACAGTTATTTGCTGATGATGCAAAGATGGGTAGGCTAATCAGGAATGCTGCCTGATATACAGTACTTGCAGAATGATTGGAATAGCTGGAATTGTGGGCATGGGAAAATGGATGTCAGTTCAATGTCAGTAAATGTAAAGTCATTCACTTTGGCGTGACTAGATATCCAATGTCGTATTATATTGGTGGGATTATGCTACAAGAAACTGATGAGACTAGGGATCCTCTTGGCGTTTTAGTAGATGGGAAGTTGAAGTTTCAAATACAACTCAAAAGATAATTGCAATGCTGAAACGAACGTTCACATGTAAAGATAAGGATGTTATTTTGCCTCTTTACAAGGCCTTGATAAGACCTCACTTGGACTATTGTGCGCAGGTATGGTCTTCTGGTTTCCTTTGCGATTCTGATACAGTGAAGAGAGAGTGCAAAGGAGAGTGTTAAAAATGATATCAGGATTGTGGAATACTGAGTATGAAGACAGATTGAGAATTTGTCTTCATACTCAGTATTCCACAATCCTGATATCATTTTGGATTTCAATTGATGGAATTTTTCAATTTATGGAGGGTGGGAAAAGGAAGAGAGGGCATCCTCGGAAGCTAAGAATGAAGGCCACTAAGAAAGGGATGAGAGTTACATTTTTCTCTCATAGGATTGTGCGTAATTGAAATGGATGTTGTGATTGCAAGCAGTGTGAATGAATTCAAGAATAAGTATGATAGCTGATGCGGTTTGTATGTGAACCCCTCTCTCGCTATGTACCTGATACCCTGGAGGTCTTAATAATAATAATAATAATAATAATAATAATATTCATGCTGAATTCCTACGTAAAATTTGTCGCAAGAGTGCTGCATGACAAGAGAACTTAATGGATGTATTAAATGAAAAATATTGTTGAGAATTTTAGACTCTCCTTGAAATGTTTGTTTGTCTCGGGCCAGAAAAATGTTAACATTTACAATAAATCCAAGTAAAGAAAATCACAGATGTGTGATGAGCTCAGCTCGATAGCAGTAGTTTTATATTTCCATGTTACGCGACCATCATACAGACAATGCCATCGTTTAATTTTTTAGGAATGATCCTTTCCAGAGATATACTGACTGTGATCCTTCCCCCCAGCCCCCCAAAAAAGAAATATTAAATAACTTTAGAAGTTGAGCGATTGTTGCTGTTTGAGAACTTATTCATGCAACGCCATCAGTTGACATTATCAAAACTAAACATTTCATATTTTTTATAAATGTATCGAATCTTTAATATTACATGATTCATAGCATATCCACCTTTGTAAAGTTGAAGTAAAATTCATCCTGCACTGTGTATTTAGACGTAACTTCTGTTGTTGATTTTCTCCAACGTAGTTTATATGCATGTATTCAAGCAGGTATAAATATACGTGTCTGATTGTATTTGACTTCTTTTTTTTTCAGCTTCACTGAACCGAATTCACTAAAAGACTCAACTACAGTATGGATTCTGTCGTGCGCTCGCTCACACACACACACACACACACACACACACACACACACACACACACACACACACACACACACACACACACACACACACACACACACACACCGCAATTAATTTGCTAGGAATAGGACCAAGTAGTTTTCATTTAATTTAAAAATTGGAAAATAAAATTAATTATGAAAAATGACGGGTAGTACTCACTTACTAAACCTTCATATAACCTAACTGATAAAGAATCTGAACTACTATATGTAAGATGACAGACACTACGATATGTCTTATTGAGAAGTTAAGATATTAAAACAGCACGTGGTTATTTCATAGAAATATATGAAATATTTCATATTTCAAGAAGAAGAAGGTTGACTAATACCATTTGCGTTAAAATACTCAGTTTCCAAGTTTCATAAGTTGAAATCTTAAATAAGAAAACAAAGCTCCTTAAGTATTGCTAAGTTCGTTGAACATTTCAAAAAAAAAAAAATCTAAAGCTATATAAAGATTTAAATATATTATAGGAGTTCATATCTCTCATCATCGGCCTATGGAGTAAAAAAGAGTGCTGAGGGTCAGCAAATGGGATGAAAAAGAAACATAGAGCATGATAGTAGTAGTAGTAGTAGGTAAAAGAGGTTTCAGTCGACCTGTTTAGCTATGTAACCAAGAGTTGTGGCTAAAGGTCCGCAGACATCATCTCCTCACATCCGTTCTGAAAAAAGAAAAAAAAAAGAACCTGTCCCGAGTGATACAACCCACAAGGAACTGCACCGCCTCGACGTAAGCCTTCGACGCTCGGGTTCTATCAGGCCAACCCCCTCCTGTTTGTTGAACTATGATTGCATACTAAAGAAATCTGATAGGCTAAAGGAAGATACAAGGTTTAATTTGTCCCTGTGTGAGGATACAGAGAATGGGTGGTTTGCACCATTTATTTACGAACCGGCCATCCCCTAACAAGCACCTCTCCTGTGCCAAGAATCTTGGTAAATAAAAATAAAATCAGCTTACGACTCTGGCGTAAACCCTGTTTTCATCTGCGATTTTTTCCGCACTTTGCAGATACGATATCTGATTACATTCACAAGGAAGATTATGAGTTTTGGGGTTTCCCTGACAGGTGGGGGGAATTGTAGGTATGCACCATTTATTTACGAACCGGCCATCCCCTAACAAGCACCTCTCCTGTGCCAAGAATCTTGGTAAATAAAAATAAAATCAGCTTACGACTCTGGCGTAAACCCTGTTTTCATCTGCGATTTTTTCCGCACTTTGCAGATACGATATCTGATTACATTCACAAGGAAGATTATGAGTTTTGGGGTTTCCCTGACAGGTGGGGGGAATTGTAGGTATGCAACCTCCTCCAGTTTAAGCATCGGAATTCCTAATACTGTATACGTAACTTTTGCCAGATACGCCGGACGGGGTGGGGGGGGGGACAAAATAGAAAAAGTGTCCCACCGTTTCGACGTCCTGACAAACGTCACAAAAGGGGTCGCAGGGACGTGGTATATATCGGGACTTTACCAGTTTCACAGGGAGCTGCCCATAGGCTATCCGCCATGCTAAATCCCTGTGAAATGGCTGTCCACAGCTATTCTTTATGTTTTGAAATAGAATTCCCATATTCGTTCCGAGATACGGAGTATCATATCTGGAAAGCGGAAAAAATTCCCAGTATAGTGCTTGCGATTTTATTTTTAAAATATCTAATCCATCCGATTTAAATTTCTTAATATTTACAAAGTGAGTAGTATCACTCGGGCACAACCTCTGCACAAAGACCAGCGGTCTCGAAGTAGGGCAGAAAAAAATCTAGAAAATATTTAATTAAAGTGGTAGAAATATAATTTGATCGCGTATTTTGCAACTTTGATTTGTTTTTCATTTTTTTCGATATTATGAATTAAAATATTAGGTGTTGGAAATGAATCATATGTTTTAATTAAAATATTCTGAAAATAATAAAAATATAAAATTTTTAATTAACTAATAATAATTCCAGTATGATTTTAGAATGTTTTAGTTTTTTAAATAAACATAGCAGACACTCTATACTAAAAATAATGAAAACTACTAGAATGCTATTTTGTTGCAGGCTTATAATAACAGAGGCAGTAGCATTTAGTTTTGATTCCTATAATCACACAAATCCGCTCGAAAAATCGTGTAATCGATAGACATAACTCACACACCTCATACCAGCTCTTACATCTCGCATGAAGAGCTGAGAAATAACTTAAAATATTTAAGATCTTTCAATAAAGAAAATGTTTTAAATTATGATGCGAATATATCAGTATCATCTACTAAAAAGCAATGGAGCTTTTACGATATGCATTTATGGAAGGATCTCTTCACGGAATGTTTCAGAAATTACCATTATACTAGAGAAAGGAGACCGAACCCATCGTCCCAAATTACTGAGAACGAGGGTTGTTAAGATCCGCGGTTTGTTGCGTAAGCTATTCACTCAAATGGTTCTTGCATTCTTTACATCGGAATCTCTAACCGTCTTCAATAGTTTGTATTCGTCTCCATCAAGCAGTAAGCATAGAATGAATGTGTATGTACTTCTTTCATCATTAGCTTACAGATGAAAGAACCTCAAGTACTTTCACCGAGTGCGCGCACTAGTTTCGTATAAAAAAATCCACCGACAAATAGATAGAGAGAGGAAAGAGACGAAAAGAAACAAACATCTCCGGAAGAGTCTGCATTATTCGGTTCCCATGGCGACCCGAATGTCCACACATCGTCAGTTCTTGAAAAGTGTCGCGTCAAGTTGACATTTGTGCGACACTCGTATGTCGAAGATTCCAGTTGTGGCCTCTATGGCTACAAATCCTATGAAATGCAGCGGTAATCGAATTGCATTGAAAACTCTTTCGCCTAACAGTTCTTTACATTCGATACGGGAAGCGTGCAGAATGGACCTTTTGACGGCACAGAATAACTTGATTTTATTATTATTATTATTTCTTACATCAATATATACTTCATGTAGGGCATTTTATGAAAGATATCTTGAGCTTTTGTGTTTAAATATTCGTTTGAGCAGAATTTAAATATCAATTGCTTACTGCTGAATATTTACCTTTCTAAAAACTTAAAATAAGTAAACAAAAAAACGAGCATATTTAAATCAAAGTTAAAGTCACAGAAATATCATTCAAACTTACGACTGTATAAGCCTTAACAGGAAAACGCAGACGTATTAAAATATCTCAAGCTTTTGCATTTAAACTTTGAGTAGAATGTGAATCACAAGTAAAGAACATTTTGGTTTTCTAAAAAGAACAAAAAAAAAAAAAACTAAGAAAAACACCATATTTAAATTAAGGTTCAATTCAGTCATAAATAGTTGAAGAAAACCATTCCAATTACAAACTGTGCGATCTTTAACAGCGAATATAAAATGAAGAAACAGCAGACGTATTAATAATAAGTTTGCTACACACGATTCCACTTCAACTCGTTGCCATGGCGACTGCACGTGAAAAGAGAAATGTTGCATAATGACGATTTATTTGAGTATTAACGTCAGACGAAATTTAACGGCTAAATTTATTTACTAGCGTGCGGTAAAAAACTAAGCAGAATTCATTTCTTTTTATCAGTTTTCATTATTAATTTATAAGCTTTCCTTATTAATTTTTAAGATATCAAATCGATACATATCGTCCATTAACGAGAATTAATAAACTCATAGATGTCGCTCAATATGTTTAGAAATGAAATAAAGCCTTGGCGTATCTGAACTTTAGGCTTAGCATGACATACGTAAGTTAATCTTACCAAAGAGGATTTTATTCTTTGCAGAAAGAATTTAAAAAAAATAAAAAAATAAAATAAAAAAATGTGTATGTCGCATCTTCTTTGCATTTTAAGTCATCTTAAAATTTCAGATTTTGTTCTTGCATTATTTTTTTATGTATTAGACTACGGCTAAGGTGAAATAACATTGTTTTTACGTGACATTTTTTGGTAAATCCACTAAAAATAAAAAATAGCACATAACTTAGTTTTCTATTCGAAAAAGTTCCTTTCTGTAATAAAGTCCCTTTGAATATTTGCCAAGTAATCTTCTTTTGGATGCATTTTTCAAAATGGACTTGGCTACTTTCATAAAACTTCATCTCCAGTGTATTATTTATATTTATTTTATTTTTTTAGTTTTATCCGAGAAACAACAGTGTTTGCTAGAGGTAGTCGTGCTGGGAGCTAGTACTGGTAGATGACAGTTATCCGGCCGGTTGCTATCTCTGTCACCTACCAGAAAAAAGCGATTAGAGACAGAGAGAAAAATAAAACAAATAAAAGAAGTGTCAGAGCTTTAACTATAATAATACTAATACCACCACTAATAATAATAATAATAACAAAAATTACAACGCCACCTATGAGACAGAAGTCAAACTATCATAGAATTTCCTACTTTCCGTAAAAATTATATTCGATGACCTTTGGCGAGCGTAGATGGTCTCCAATATTTGAATATTGTTCATACATTGGAAAACCATGGAAACCCAAAGTGCATCCATGACAGATTGACATTCTCGTTCAATCTCTTCTTCCTGGAAACTCGGAAAATAGTCTTATTGCTAGCATCTCCCTCTCTCTCTTTCTCTCTATTAATTTTCTACAAAGCTGCACTTCAGAGAAGGTGGTCTGGATTCACTCAATAAATGGAATATTTTGTTTACTGTTCTAAGAGCTGATTCTTCAATAGTCTTAATTGATCAACTGTAGACTCTATACAGTTGGCCATGGCGATTTGCAAGACTCCCGTAATTTATTTAAAACATTGCTGCATTTTAAAAAAGAAAATTGAAGACAATGATATCTTTTATAATTTAATTATGTATATTTAACAAAACTTTATAGACGAAAAATCATTTTTTATTGTTGCTATATATATATATATATATATTTAAATATTTGGTAAATTATTTCTGACACATTCTTTGGCGATTCTGGTGAATCTTGGGAAAAAAAAAAAAAAAAAAAAAAAAAAAAAACTCGTCCACAGAAGAATAAAAAATTCATTCCATAACTTCAGTTTCGTATGTTTAAAATGGGCATTTTTATATGAATATTCATTATTTTCTTGTACGCGAGTCGTAAAATAGATTTGTTACAATGGTAGAAGTGTATGAAAACCGTAGTTGCTATTAGATCCTTGGAAGACCCATTTGGTGTCTAATTACAACGCTGTAAGTCTATTTATTATAGGATTAGTTTCATTTGTATCCATGATAAGATCGTTTTCAGTTCTCAGAACTACTTTGGCTAGCTTCCCAATGGTTCGTTTGACCAGAAAACGAACAAGAAAAAGAACAAATGTCGACTGCCGCAAATGAACACTTTTAACATATTTTAAGAGTGCTACTATTAGTTACTTTCTGAGAATCACATTTATTCTTCGCTTACCATTAAACCAGTAGTAAAAAAAAAAAAAAAAAAAAAAAAAAAAAAAAAAAAAAAATTAAAGAATGAAGTAGCAAAAGTGGTCAGAATACTGTTACGTAAATTAGTAATAATTTATTATTATTTTATTTATGTATTTATTGATTTATATATTTTACAAATCAAGGACAGGAGCGGAATACTTTACGGGCATACATTACGTGTCCGTCTGTCGCGTCTTTCATCTACGAAACCACTTAAGGAAATTCGAATTTCCTTAAGTGGTTTAAAATTCGCATTTTAAAGTTACTTTATTGGATGATTTATACTATATTTAACAACAAATGCATCCATTTCACATCAAATGAGCGCATATCGTCTATAAGTCTTTCCTTTATAGCGTTTGACAGATTCTGGTGAAATTTATGTTTATGAGAGTCTTACATGACTTGACAAAAAGTCATGTTTGATCTCTAGAGTTTCCAGATTATCTAATCCTTAGCTTACTCTTGGAGTAATGTAAGGAGTAAGAGATTGTCAATAAAAGTATGTCAGTTTGCTTTATTATAAACATTTTTACAACGAAAATTATGTTGCTGGCAGCATGTAGGACAATAAAACAAGCATATAGCCGGACACAAGTGTAATTAAGTAGCTTGTTGTCTCCAAAAATTGTTTTCATCATAATCAAGTGAATGTACTATACAGAGTAATCTAAGAATAATATATTCTTCGGCCGTTTTTGTCTGGTTTGTGGGAGCAAAAATCGTATCATCCCCTTTAAAGGAGGTTCCTTGCTTCCTTGATAAGGTTTAAACCCGGGTCATTTCCGTCCAAAAGGATGTTTCATTCTAACTGCGATGAATGACAAAATAAAATAAAATAAAAAGTTGTACGAGGAAGATCAATTAATATAACAGATACAGCATGAATATAACAACTTGAGCATAGGTTATAATTTTACAAAAAAAAAAAAAAAGAAAGAAAGAAAAAGAAAAACATGAAAAAATGGTTCCAGTATATGAATTTGCTCTGTTGGTTTTCGAGAATCCCTTATAGGTCTGCAGAATAAATTTATAAACATTATAAGAAGAAGAGAAAGTGGAAAACTTCCAACTGAAACATGGATTAGATGGTCTTCTACCAAAACGAAAGCTTCATACATGCAAAATCTTATTATTCTTATTGAAATATGGCACACAGTTTGACATCATACAGAAAGCATACCGCATAATACATGACTGTATCACTAAAAATACATAATTCTTCTATGCAAGAAACCTATCAGATGGAAATATTTTTATTAGCTAACTTCCCCCCCCCCTTAAACTCTTCAATGATATAAAATTTCAAATCAGAAATAAAACGAACGTACGCAGAAATATTAAACATATGACTATATATTTATATTTAACAGTCGCTTCTGGATTTCAAAAAAGCATACACCAGATGGAGCTACTCTATTAATTGACAATTGCGTTGTTACGGGTCTATTTAATCTAAAATCTAATTATAACTGAGCCAAGAGAGAAAATACGGTGGATATAAATGAAACTAAATACGCAATAAATATGAAATAGAACTGTAGATCCCACGAAAGCCGAATATTCGTTTTCTATGATGTTTAATTTTTCTGTTGATTCTTGTATTCTTGAGAGGATGTTTTTTTTCGGTAATTTTTCCTACATTCGATAGCAGGCTGATTGGACGATAATTTTGAGGCAATTTTTTCAGTTTTTCCAGATTACTCAACTATAGCTTTTGCTTTTTTTTCAGCATCAGCATGATGCAAAAAAAACTCTAATCATAGTTTTTTTCATGCGCTAAAACTCTAATCCGACTGCATGGGGGGGGGGGATCTTTCTTTTTTTTTTTTTTAATTTCCAGATTAAATGATCTTCAAGAGATGATGTTAACTTATTTTCTCACTGCTGGTTTCTATGATTTTTGAGAGCTTCTCTGATTGAACTGTTCAATTTGTTGAGGAGTTTTTTTTTTATCTTGTGGAGCACGTGTGCTACGATATCTTTCCCTTGCTTTATTTTTCTCCCTAATTTTGTTCATAATATCTTCTGGAAGACGATTAGACTTATAAATAGTTGTAGGTTTGGTGACTGCTGCTTTGTTGATTTGATTAGTGAGGTTGGCTATTGCTTTGTCTATCTCCTACTTTGATTTTATGGTGGGTACTGGACCAATGTATTGGGGAAATGTTCTGTAAGATAGCAATATCTAAGACATCTGAATTGCCAAGGGGGACCGTGATTAGTAGGCGCAGTGGAATCAGCTACTACAATGCAGTTTGATCCTGTGTAATTATATAGTATGCGACCGTTTTCATCGGTTGTTTTGCTACTCCAAGGTATGTGTTTAGAATTTAGATCTCCAGAGATGATGATGGACTCCCAGATGCTTAAATTGGCGTCTAAATCAGCCAACAGTAAAGTTTTGGTGAGTGAGTTGTAAGCAGTATAAATTGTGAGTTTACCAGCTGTATTGGTATAGACTTCAATGCCTGTAATCTATAAATTTGTGATTGGAGGGGGGTTGATTATTGCATTGTGTTTAAGGTAATTTTTGACATAAATGCCACCGCCTCTGTAATCAACTCTATCATTTCTGTAGAGCAGTATCCTCTCAATGTCGGATTGTTTGCTGGTCGTCAATGAGTCTCACTGATTAGAATAACATCTGGATTCTACTCCACTGCGAATTCTTGTAGTTCAATAATTTTGTTGGAGAGACCATTGCATTCCAAGCGACAATTAGGAGAGAGTTTGGAAGAAATTTATTTCTATTCATTACTAAGTGCTGTTAGAATGGAGTGTGTCTCTTGTAGGAATCTTTCTGTAGTGGTCAGCGATAGGCTTGATTTACTAAAATCTTGAAGCATGGCAGCTAGAGAGTCAATAATGACTGCAGTCAAGTTAGGGTGTGTTTTTTCCTGGCATGTCGTTTTTTGGAATGTGCCGCATCGGTCTACGTTTTGTTCAACTGATGTGTATCTTCTTGGTTTTTAGATATTGTTTGAATCGGAGGAAGTTCAGCTTCCTTTAACTGCTTGCAATGTTGAGAGGAAGTCTGATTATTTCTCACTGGCATTCTATTTTTAGGGTAAAAGCTACATCCTTTGTAATTTGCAGGATGAAGGCCGTTGCAATTGGCGCATCTGGTAGGTATGGTATGGTTTCGGTTTGGCACAGGTTGTTAGTTGGGTGGTTCTCACCACAAATTTCAAACAACGTTTTTTCGGTCGAAATTTTGGAATTTCGATCAACATTTCGATCTCTTTAATCTTTAATTAAAAAAAAAGACTTTAATCGGAGGCAAACAGTGGTTAGTAAGATCTGTTGCTATTTCTTCAGAGATGATATCCTCTGTGACTCCTCTCAGTACTTCTTTTAATTTTTTTTCTTGGCACAGGTTGTTAGTTGGGTGGTTCTCACCACAAATTTCAAACAACCTTTTTCGGTCGAAATTTTGGAATTTCGATCAACATTTCGGTCTCTTTAATCTTTATTTAAAAAAAAAAGACTTTAATCGGAGGCAAACAGTGGTTAGTAAGATCTGTTGCTATTTCTTCAGAGATGATATCCTCTGTGACTCCTCTCAGTACTTCTTTTAATTTTTTTTCACTAGTTAGGGAGAATGTGTGGTATTATAAGGTGAGATTATCCATTGATTTAGTTAGTTGACGATAATCTCCAACTATAGTGGTCTGAATCTTTATGCCCTCGTCTGTATTTTTTGCCCACAAGCAGACGAAATTTTGGTCCTTGATGATTGATATGATCGACGTCCATTTGCTTTTATCGCGTAGAATGACTGGAGGCACCATCTCCTTTTCAGTGCTTTAAAGTATCTTTTACAGGATTGTCACCATCCATTTTGTCATCTCTGAGTACCTCTCCAGTCCTTCGTTTTTTATGCGCATGTTCCTCCTGAAATTCTTCAGGTGGGGAGATTACCAAGCTCATCTTTTCACCCTCTGCTCCCGTATCGTCACCTTCAGGATCACTACTTGTCACCGACTATAGATTTAAATAACCAGGCCACCCAACTTCAAAATTTCTTCAATAGCTTTTTAAAGAGATCGTGTGCTTGATTTTTGTCCAACTTTTGGATTAAGTCGCCCGTATCGAGATTTTCCATAATTTAAATAAACGTTTTACCTGTTAAGCAGGTAGTGAATTTTGCAAACGCAAAAATAAAGATCACGTCACTTACGGAACACAAAAGAAAATGTTTCACCAGTCCATCTATTCATTGCTGAGCAGCATAAAATTATTCATAAGTTGAATGTTGTCTCATTCACACTACTACTTTTTTTTGTTAGATGGGTGAAGCAATAATGCTTTTCATATTCCTCGTTATCTGTAGAAGAAAATGTATGGATAGGGTATTATTGAGCTATAAGCTCTGGTCATGGCGAGGTAACGGCAATAGCCGAGCCTCAGTTAAAACTTCATTGGCTATAGCAGGGGTTGGCAACCTTTTCAGACTCGCGGCCACATTCAACTTTTATTTTTAATAATCGGGCCGCAAGCGTTTAATTAAGATAAAAGTGAGTGAAAAAAAAATACTGAATTATCAATTTTTATTATATCAATCTTAAAAAACACAGAAATAATTTAAAGTACGAAATTACGAGATAAAGTACGACATTCTCGTACTGACGTCTGACATAATATCCTTCCATAACAGCCAAACGTTTATGACAAATAAGACAAGGGGGCTTACCCCCATTTTTCAATAAAGAAGGACCTACTGTTCCATTCATCATTAAACCTTTTCCTTCATCTGCAATTTTACGTTTTCTTGAACCCATTTTTGAAATCATTTTTAACAAATGTATATCCTCTGAAAATACTAGTTGATGTTATAGAATTATATTAAAATACGGACGAGGAACGCGACTGCAAAAGTATGCCAAAATCTCGGTTGTCGTCGGATGAAGAGCCTTTGTTATCCCCACTCGTGATGACTCACACGGTTGACTCGCGCCAATTGCACGTCGATATCACGAAGTATAGGCAGAAAATTATTTTGCATTTATTATTCATGTTATAAAATGTATTATTTAAATAATTCAACATGCGGGCCACATGCCGTATAAGTATGGTCAACCTTTTATGGGCCGCCAAAAATGCACGTTTGGGTTGTCGGTTGCCGACCCATGGGCTACAGCATTGCCATCCCAATTGTTATTTTATTCACTAGAATAAAATAATTTTCCATACTTGAATTTTGATTCTGAAATTAAAAGCATATAAGTCGTTTAGTACTCTAAGATCACACATGCATTCTGGACAATTAAAAAATCTATGGTTTATATATTTACCAAAATAAAGAGCGGAATGGCTTCATATCAATTGATTTATATAAATATTATTTATATATTTTATATTAAAACTATTTTTTCTTATAATACTAAGATCAAAACAGCCTATTATTGGACTTTTCTTTTAAATATTTCGAAGATCTGGGTAAATCTTTCCCACACCATTTTTTTTTATTAATAATGATATATTCTAAGTTGTTTAAGAATAAAAAATTTCATTTCAGATGGGTAGGATGGATGGATGAAACCCTGGGAGAGTAATGAATGGCAATTCTGTAGCCAATGAAGTTCTAACTGAGGCTCGGCTATTGGTGTTACCCTCCTGCCATGATCAGAGCTTTAATAGCTCAATAACATCCTATTCTTGCATTGTCCTCTACAGATACAGATAACGGGGAAGATGAAAAACATTCTTGCTTCGCCCCTTTAAGCCAGTCCTTATTAGGACTATATTGTAATTTATAACCTATGGCATGTGTCATGTTCGTATCTCTTTGAGAGTTTCTGAGCTATAAAGCGAGCTAATATTATATATTTATAACATTATATATTTTCATAACATATATTGTATATTATATTATATTATATATAATATTCATCAAAGTTTCATTTGCTTCCCCAGTCTTAAGAAAAGGCTGGTTATATTCCACTAATGAGTTGTGGAAATACTTTCTGAAAATGAAAGCTGTGCCGAACAAAGCGGCCTTTTGCAGTTGCCCAATTTTTAATCCATCTAACTCGAGCGCTTCTAGATGTTTTTCAATGTTTTAGGGATGGCGCCTAAAGCACCTATTATTATGGGAACAACTTTCGTTTTCTTTTGCCAGATTCGTTCAACTTCGATTTGCAAATCGCAATACTTTGTAATTTTTTCATTTTCTTTGTTGTGAATCCAACAATCTCCTGGTACTGATATTTCGATAAACGTAACACCCTTGTTTTCACTTTTTTCAACCACTGTGATATCGGGTGTATTACATTCCAAGCTTTTGTCAGTCTGGAATTTGAAATTCCAGAGTTTTAGCTTTTTCATTCTCAACCACTTTCTGGTGAACTTTATGCTTCCAATAGTCTTTACATACTTCAAACCCATACTTTTTACATAAATGCCAGTGGATTATCTTAGCTACGTTATCATGCCTTTTACGGTACGCAATTTGTGCGATTTTGCCGCACCCACTTATAATGTGGTCTACCGTTTCTTCCTTTTCTTTGCACAATCTACATTTACTGTCTTCTTGAATTTTTTGTATTTTTGCCTTCATAACGTTGGTTTTAATGGCCTGTTCTTGTGCTGCAAAAATTACCGGTTCTGTTTCTTTCTTTAGTGCTCCATTTCTCAGCCATTGCCAGGTCAAGTTGCTGTCTGCGCTGTCCTCTATGCTCTGAAGGTATTTTCCATGCAATGCCTTATTTTTCCATCTTTTAGTTCTCACTTTTGCTTGGTTGGTTTTGTATTCCAATTTTGTCTCCATGGGTTTAAATAAACCCTCTTTCCTTACCTCAATTAGAAATTTTTCCGTTGTTTGCTGCAGATAATTTCGTTTTTCTTCTTCAATAACTTGCTTCACTTGTAATAATCTTCTGCCTCCTTTTTTGCGTGTTAGATAGAACCTATCAATGCCACTGCGAGGATTGAGGGCATGGTGCATCGTCATTAATGTTCGAGTTTTTCGGTCTAAATCTTCCATCTCTAGCTGGGTCCATTCAGCCTGCTGAATATCTCCAAACAGGTATGGCCCAGGTATTAATTGCTTTTATCAAATTTCCAGCATTAAGCATTGACTTGAGGAGTTTTCTTAATCGTCTTATGTATTCTGCTCTAGTTCTTTCTTTGATCTTATTGTGCAGAATTCGTGATGCTTCTAAAATTCCCAAATATTTGTAGATGTCTTCGAATTTTATTGCCTTGATTATTTCACCATTGATCAGCTCGATTTCGTTCATATCTTCAAACTTTCCTCTTGTTATTCCAGCAATTGCACATTTGTCTAAGCCAAAATCCATTGATATATCTTGACTGAATATGTGCTCAGTGTTAAGCAACGATTCGGGTTCATTCTCTGATTTTGCATACAACTTCAGATCGTCCATGTATAAAAGGTGAGATATCTTTGCACTCTTTTGCGCAGTTTGATAACCATGAGCAGTTTTATTTAAAATTCTAGTTAAGGGGATCAATGACAATATAAACAATAGAGGAGATAATGAGTCTCCTTGAAAGATGCCCCTTTTTATGTTTACCTCTCCAATTTCTTTTCTATTCAGAACCAACGTTGTTTTTCAGTTTTTCATGCTGGATTGCAAAAATATTTGCACGTTTTCGCTAATGCCAAATAGTTCTGTGCGTTTTAAAATCCAATTATGAGGCACCGAATCAAACGCTTTTTTATAATCCATCCAAGCCATGTGAAGGTTGGTTTTTCTACGTTTGCAATTTTTCAGAATCATTTTATCAATCAGCAATTGGTCTTTTGTGCCTCTTGATTTTTGCTGTTACCTTTTTGTTCAATTGGGAGAAGAGAATTTGCTTTAAGATAGCTGTAAATTTTATCAGCTAGTATGCCTGTGAGTAGCTTAAAAGTTGTTGGCAGGCAGGTCGTAAGTTTTCTGGGTTTGGACCTCTTTCTTTATCCTTTATGATCAAAGACGTTTTCCTTGCTGTGAGCCACTCTTCTTAGCTTTTTCCTTCTAAAACATCATAAAATTGGTTAGCAAGTCTTTCGTGTAAGCCTGTTAAATATTTCAACCAGTAGCCAAGTAATTCATCATTCCCGGGTGTTGACCATTTTTTTATTTTTTTAGCTTGCTTGTGAACCATTTCAGTTGTTATTTTCAGTTGGTCCATTTTTTGTTCTTGAGATTTGTTTAATCCATTTTGCCTTGTTATTGTGCCTCTTAGGGTTGTCCCATAGGTTTTTCCAAAACTTAAGTGTATTTTCTTTGTCTCTGGTATTTTTATTTATATTTCCTTTAAGGTTATCATTCCTGCAGCAATCAATTTTATTGTAAAACTGGTGCTGATTTGCGCGAAACATCGAATTTTGCTTGTATTGTTCAATGCGTGCACTGCATCTTCTTATTTTAGCTGCAACTGCAACTATTTTTTGCTCTACTTCCTCTAATATTTCATCAATAGGTCGTGTGTTCTAGTATTATATCTCTTTATGAGGTTATTTCGGATTTTTGTGTTTTTAAGCTTCTTTTCCTTAAGGTTTTTCAAGTTGCTCCTGTCTGCTCTGAGTTTAAGAATTTTATTCTCCAGTCGATGCTTCCATTTTGGTTCCTGAGCCTTACTGCTTTTGGGTTCACTAATCTTATATCCTAATTCAGATGTTACGACGTAGACTATTGAGTACATAAGTTGATTCGTTTGCCCAATAGTCCCAGTAGGAATAGCCCTTGCAGCTTTGTTGGCCTCTTGGAGGAGTTCCTTCAGTTTTTGTTGAGGTACTTCTCTCAATACTGGAAGCCTAACTCGTTCCAGGTTGCTGTTCATTTGCTCGATAATTTTTCTTGCGAGTTCTTGTTCCTTATCTGATAGCTTCCTTTCAACTATTTGTATATTTTCAAACTTTTCAGCATTCTCCACGTTGGAATCTGGTTCTGCTCCATTCATATTCTTGGTCACTTCAGGATCAGTACGGTCTCCTTTTACAGCTTGAGGTTTCAGTGCTTCCAACTCAAGTTCACTAAATACCTTGCGTTTGACATTGAAGCTGCGTTGCTGCATCAGCCTTTCGAATGAAATTTCAGAATTTGGGTGTCGTTCAAGCCAAAGTTGGAACATTCGTTTCTGAAAACCCCTAACTGATGGGTTTGAACTGTAGAAGCACTGCATGACTTGTCTATTTTCAGCCATGCTCCACTTTTTCCTAGTAAATACTTTCGAGTTCTGTGGATCCTGCTCCTGTAGCCCATTTGTCACTGGCTGTCCAGGAAGCCTAACATCCAGTGCGGTCCTTGGTAACCCGCGCAACGACCGATGGGGTATAGAGTTTTGATTTGTCTTCACCATTTTTAACTGGGGGTGGGTAGGTGCATGAGATGGAAAAATAGGAAAATAGGAAAGAGTCACCCCTAGCCCTCGAATACTTAGCATTGGGGGAAGGAGCAAGATTAAAAGAAATACAGAGGGAAAGAAGAATAGGGACCAGTCTACAGATAATATAACAGGTGCATATTACATGAAGTAAGGCGTGGTCCAGCTTCAGGTGCCTCGGGTTCGCCATGCCCGTACTCCCTAGAGTGAGCATTTGAGGATTTATATATATATATATATATATATATATATATATATATATATATATATATATATATATATATATATATATATATTATATTATATTTATATATAAAGCTAGCTAATACTGTATTATATATTTATAATATAATATAATAATATAATATATATAAATACTGTTACGTTCTTCTAAATCCGATCCAGTATGCCTTAATGCAATACCAGTCTCTGTGTTACGCAGTAAACGCTGTCATCGCTAAATTCACTTCATGTGCCTTAGATTTTACATTTTTAGATTCAAATGCTTGGTGAAGCACCTCTATGAAAATGCCTTCAGATAAAAAGAGTACGTAAATCAGTCTGTGTGTGTGTGTGTGTGTGTGTGTGTGTGTGTGTGTGTGTGTGTGTGTGTGTGTGTGTGTGTGTGTGTGTGTGTGTGTGTGTGTGTGTGTGTGAGAGAGAGAGAGAGAGAGAGAGAGAGAGAGAAAGAGAGAGAGAGAGAGATCATTAATCACCCTAATTGCTCTTTTCCAAACAAAATTACGGATTTTAATGAGGTTCTGCGGACCTACTCCAGATGTGTGAGATCCAACTGTGAGAAAAGGCACAAAAAATGAAGAATTTCTCACAACCTGGGAAGTTGTTTTGTTAAAACAGGTTATTTAGGGAAAACATCACCTTCAAGAAGGAGGCAATAATTTTCCAAGATACCGAAAGATTTATTGGTAAATATAAATTTCATCCTATTGTCCAAAACAATAGAACTCGTATAATTAACGACAGCCTCGATGACTGACCTAATTAACGTCTGCAATCTAATCTATAAGCAGTGGATTTTAATCTACTGTTGGCAGAGATGTTTGGGAATGTCTTCAAGCAGGAGATGATGCGGTATCGAGAGCGAGTTTTCAGATAATTCTTATTTCACGGCACTAATAATAAATTGTCCGCGCGGTTAGCCTAGTGGCTATGCGCTTCGCAACCATATGCCTGGGGAAGGAGTGTCCTAGGTTCGATTCCCGTCGACGACGTGAGGAGTTTAAGGATCTTCCTCAGCCATAGACCAGTTAGCCGATCTTGGGCGTGGACAGTAGCTCTTCCCCCAGTTTATCTGGGGTTTTTCATCCCGTAAGCTGGCATACCGGTCCCGTGAACACACGGATTTCAGTCAGGAACACTGACCCAGCCAAAGGCCTGATTCGTTAGCTATGCCAGTTCCGGAGCACGGATAAAATTAGGGGGTGGGGGATTGAGATGTGCCGTATATTCCCGTAAAGGGAACTCACAGCTGCTTTATCATCATACGATAATTAATAATAAATTTACTTTTCGTGAGTAGGATTGCCATAAAAATAGAGAATTTCAGGAATAAATAAATAAGAGTTTATAGATATAAGTTTAAATGACAAGCGACCTTAATTGTATTGCAATTGACAGAATCGCATCAACAATTGAAAAATGGTTCTAACAATAGACGAGTGATAGCCTATAGGCTACTATTGACTTTCAAAACATATTCAAGATCTCTATGAATGAGATTATTGATTTTGTTGCAAAGTCATTGTGGTCTATTTTACTGCCGAAGTACAAGATAACCTTCGTCGGTGGTACGATAGGTGAATCTGGATTTGTATTTTCTTTTCTACCTCTTTAACATCTTCTGTAGATCTCTCCAGATCGGTCTGTTTGTCCTACGTAACATATGCCATATGAACATAGATTTTGTATGAAAGGGGATATGGCACTGGTTGTTGTAGGAGGATATAAAAATCTTGAACTTTTGTATAGTGGGTTGAAAACTACAGTTCTATCATATCGACGAAATATTAAAAAGTCTGTCCGATACGTGTTGGGTATAAGGAAGGGTGACCGCACGTTTGTACTCATGATCTTGTTCATCTTGTATATCTATTCCGCTACCGTCAATTGGAATAACGTTAGCTCTTTGAGGGTAACAACTTATAGGCCAGTTTCTTACATATTTTTTGTAATAGTTTAAATTGTCAAAAATAAATTAATTAATTAATTAAATCATGAAATCGTTCCCCTCTATTCCTCTCAAGAGTTTCAACATTACCACAAAAATCTCAGAAGAATATCAGTGTTTGCTATTTTTCGAGCTTCTTCGGATTGTCCAGTTGGAGTATATCATGAAGAATGCTATTTATCCCTAAGGGAAAAATTGCCAAGTGATTAAAGCGGTCCTAAGGGCATCTTATAGCATTTACTCGCTCAAGATAAACGACTAAGGATCTCTTGGGGGTCACTTAGAATCCCAGTAACGTCAATCCTCCGAGACGTCAACCGCCGCTTACGCATCCATTGTAGTATTCAACATGACCGACTCCTCTTCCCCTCAATACAAAAATCCTTATGATCTTAGCTAAAGCATTTGTTTTCTTCAATCCACAAATTAATCTATATTTTAAATTAAAATCAACTTGATTCCAAAACCTTCTTATTTCTTGGACAATAAAAGATAAATCAGAAATCCTCCTTTGGCAGATGCTAATATAATTGAAAGAGATCCACTTATTCGGAAGCTAGACGAAAGTTAGACCTAATTAATAAAAGTCGCCACGTGTTAGTCTGAAAGTTTAAGGTTTCAAACTCTCTACACCCAATTAATACGCTCCAATTATACAACAAACAAATCAGGCGCTAGCTTGTAAGCACCGATGGCAAACTTCAGATGTTTTAATACCATCGAGCTAAGCAGACTTCAATATAATTAAATCTCCTTATTAAGGCTTGTCACATTCTAAACACGCGAAGATGAGGCGTAGACTCCATGGATTTAACTCCTTACCATAAGCTCCTTAAAATGCAAAAGGATAAGACAAGAATAATAGAAACGGTATATTAATATCGCCTGTGTCTGTAAATTCTATTGCCTTTCTTATCTGCCATTTGTCTGAATGCAGTTATTGATATTCGTGTTAAAAAATACTTCCATTATTTATTTAGAACAAAAAAATAACATCGCTCAAGTTGGTTAACAGTTAACTTGGCATTATCTGATTGTTTTTTTCCCTACTCGATGGTAATCGGCTGCGAGAGAGCCGAAGTGGAAAGACATTAAGAACGTAAGATATGAATAAATTATGTGCAAAAAAAAAAAACACTCCTTAATCATTTATTTCTAAGCTTTTATTTATAAATAAAAAATCATCTATAGAACCTCTATTGCGCTAAATACCAGAAGATAAACTCGTGCTAGAAAAGAAACTGACATTTTTCTCTAGCCTCTGCGTGACATAAGCACGTGGTTAAATTCACGTTTCATTGTTGATTCAATTGAAATTTATAATTCCATTGTTGCACCACCCTCAACAATAAATAAACTCGCTGAAAGTGACATTTTGCTTGTAAGCCCGCGTGATGTAGGTCTCGTGCTATATTGTTGTTTTCTCTGAAGTGAAAAATGTTCTCCATCTTTATTAAACGTTGGCAAAGGCTCTATGTAAAAAAAAAAATAAATAAAATAATAATTTTTTGTATGCAGTTATCTATTAGGCAGTTTCGTTCTTTTGCTTTTCCCGATAAAAGGAACTTCCGTTTTCTTGCATTACCTCATTTATTAACCGGTGGCTGCAAAACTACCAATGTCCCTGTTAGAGAACAGCATCTAATAGGTCTTCCGTGGTTTCTAAGGCGGTTGCTCCAAATGACAGCGACCTTTCCATTACTTACAGAGAAGCCTACCCTGGGCAAAATCAATAGTGTGATGAGAAAAGGAAGGAGTGATTTTCCAGGAAACTAGTAGATTCCAAATGATTGGCTTACCTTCTGTGCAGAAATAGCGGTCTACATCTCCAAGAAAAATTCTTAATGCGTAAAAGATGTCTTTTACAATTATTTCAATTGGATCCCAAAATACTCGAAGAAAACGAAAAAAAAAATTTTTTTTTGCAATATTCCATAGTCGATATGATCCTGATCATATTATTAATATTGGAAAGTGAAGTAGCGCCATCTACCGATTCTTTTTTTCTCCATTATATTTGTTTCTATTGTTGTAAACTTTTCAAATAGTTTCGTCTGTTGCCATATTTGGAGATTTCTGCATTGATTGTTGTTCCTTTTCCCCAAACTTTTAACTGTGTTGTCTGCCAATCTTACTGATTGGCCTAAGGCAAAAATATGGGACTTTAACGAACACGAATTCCCTTTCGATCGCTATCTGGCTTTTCAAGGGAAGGGAGAAAAATACCACAGCAATGCTAACATACCTAAACTGACAAGTGTTAGCCCTAAGGGAACAAACTATTCCTAGAATGATTTAGTAATACAGGGAAAGGACAGGAAACCCCGCTAGAGATAAAGAAGATGCGAGATACTGCGTGTTCAATGCTGGATTTTTTTTTTTCTTTACAGCACACAAAATTAATTAGTGAACATTGCCGTAATCTGATGAATAAAATAAATAGAAGAAATAAAAATAAATAAAAATTAGCCAATAAATCGATAATAATAATGATAATAAATCGATGTTTATTATCATTACCACCTCTGAGCTGTAGAATTCGTCTGTAAGAAACTAACTTAAAAGCAATCCCCCCCCCCCCAAAAAAAAGACAAACGCTAGATTATTTGTACAAAAGATGATGTCTTGGATGATCCTTTAGGTAAAATTATTGATCAGCCGCTAGAAAATACACAAAGCTGAACCTTCGGATCAGCTGGCCAATAATCTTGCGACTTCTTGCGAAATTACTTAAAAATAAAATCCATTCCTTTAATTGTAATTAAAGGAATGGATTTACAATTTTTGGACATTACAATTAAATCCTTTAATTGTAATGTCCAAATATTTAAAGAGACGCAGTAAACACGATAAACACTACGAACACTCTACTACTGGCGCAAACTACATAAAAACAACAGTGGAACTGCGCGATGGACAGTGCCGCATTACGCTAATAGCTCGCATCTCACTATGACGTGCATATGCTTGTGCGCGTAGCAATATGACACTGTGGTAAACACAGTGCTGCTAGCGTCCTTCGCCCTCCTAAGTACTACAAGATGGATTTTTATTATTTTTTATACAAAATAAGAGAATTGTATAGGATTGTGGATGATGAAATTAAATATTACAAGCAAATATAAATAAATTAATAAATATATTTATATAGCGAGAAAAATTGGGGGTTTGCAGTTCCGCAGTGCCTTTGCACGAGCCACCCCTGCCCACAAGTTTTTCATCCGTACCCCATCATTGTAAGTATCAACATAGCTTACCTCGAAAGACTATATTATATAAATAATAGTAACGCAGCGGTGCACTCCCATTAAATATAGAAAATTTAAAAAATATCATTAACATAACAAAGAATTGTAACAAAAATAAAAAATAAACTTTTAAGAAAAAGTTAATAAAAAAAAAATCCAACTATTGCACTAACGCCAACTAAATATAAACATTAATGACATACATCATTACTTATATGTAAGCATTGAGTGGATTAGGCTATGGCATGATTGTGTTAATCGACCGTGAGATGCGGTGATTAATAACCTTGGAGGATAATGAATGGCAATGCTGTAGCCAATGAAGTTCTAACTGAGACTCGGCTATTGCTGTTACCCTCCTGTCATGATCAGAGCTTTAATAGCTCAATAACACCTTATCCCTACACTATGCTCTACAGATAACGGGGAAGATGAAAAGCATTCTTGCTTCGCCCCTTTAGCCAGTCCTTATAAGGATAAGGATTGAGTGGTTTATTATTTCTTATAAATTTCTTATGAACATCAACTTGGTATGTACTCATAAATACGAAGGGGGATGGGTTATATGCATTTGTCATATCAAAAATTCCATGACAGAGATTACAGGGGCGAATTCTCCACGCTCGCTGCGCACGCTCATTAATTGAGAAAGAAGTAATATTTATTTGTTAATAAATGCATGCATTTATAAGCATTCCGTTTAGGCTTTTATTTTTGTAGACAGAAGACGTCTTAAGCTTGCGCGGCAATAATTGAGCTTTGCGTTGTGTATCGAAGGCCGATGCTTGCTCGTCTAGTCAAAGCTACCTTGGCTTGCTCAGTTGTAGGCGCTTCCAGGTCCTCTCTGCAGCACTGTGATTTCATGCGCGCGCATAGCCATTTCCGCTCCCTTCACGTCGTCTTAAACACAGGCCATACGCAGTCAAAGTAGCTCTAGCCAGTGCGCTTCGACCAACTTTTACAAGTGTGCGTGTTGCTTTGGAAAATTAAGTTACAACCAGCTTTTTATGGCGATGTTATGGACCAGTTCATAAAGAAGAACCGTAGGGTAGAATTTGTATTCAAGTAACTAAATTGAAAAAGATAGAATATCATTTGTAAAATAAAAGTTGTATTTGTATGATTAAATGTACATAAAAATATCTTCAGGATCAAGTGAAAAAACTCAATATATATATATATATATAATTTTTTTTATTTAGTTAGCGACGTTTACGCGATAACGCGTGATCGGCCGTTTGGTGAGGAGTCGCGTCGCGCGATCGACAATGAACATGTTAAAGGAAAAGTACAAATAAAAACAAAAGGGGAGAGGATATGCTAAAAATGTAAAAACTGTCTGCACGGAACAAAAATAAATATAAACATTAAAACGGAATAAAAACAATATAAGTAATAAAAACCGACAAAAAAAAAGAAAAAACAAACTCGGGAGAGATTGCGTTTTATATCATAAAATATATCATTAAATGACATATGCCTATGATCTTACCCAACTCAATTTTTATATATTTTTTATAATGGTGTTTAAAGAATTTTTAAAAATTAAAAAATTGTATATATTTTTAGAGAAATCATTTACTATTTTATGTTATTTATTACATATTTTATAATAATTAATATTGTATTTTTTTATTATCGAAAGCTTAAATAGGAAAATAGATAAAAACTGAAATCATGCAAATTCGAATAACTTTGGAAAATATAAAGACAGAAGCACACATAGCGACAGACAGTAGACAACATGAAAAACTTAGACAAATGGAACAGACAGAGAAATACAATCGTACTTTCGATTAGAAATACTACACCGTAAAGCATATTAGTTACTTCAACATTGTCTATAATAACAAAATCGAAACACACTTTTAGAACAAAAAATTCGAATAACCATAAAATTTCTATATAAAAATTATTTAAATAATCTTTTAATAAAAAATTAAAAATATTTGCTTTTCGTACAAAACTTGTTCTTTTAGATGCCAAAAGTTTCAAGACACCATAAAATATTCTATATAAATATTATTGAAGTACCTTTTCGTATCAAACTCTATTAAAATGGATTCATTCAATCCAATACCCTTGGAGGGTAATTGGATTGAATGAATACCCTTGGAGGGTAATGGATTGCAATGCTGTAGCCAATGAAGTTCTAACTGAGGCTAGGCTATTGCTGTTACCCTCCTGCCATGATCAGAGCTTTAATAGCTCAATAACACCTTATTATCCCTACACTGTCCTCTACAGATAACGGGGAAGATGAAAAGCATTCTTGCTTCGCCCCTTTAAGCCAGTCCTTATAAGGACTCTATTAAAATATCAGGGAATCTGATATGCATATCATATTATTATATTATATTGTATAATTGGATAGATGTAGGTGAGAATTGAGAAAGGGATGTTAAATTTCAAGAAATAGTATTGTAGCGAAAGAGCGGGTCAAACACTAGAATAAACTACAAAAAAAAAAAAGTGCTGCTGTAGCTACAGACACTAAAGCAACCATTCCAAAGTGTGAATATTTATTTGTAATAATTATATAGCAACAATTGCTTCTTTTAAGATTTTTTTCCTTTCCAGAAAATGAAATCTTTCAGCTAAATAGTATAGCATATAATGGAAGACTGTGTCGCAGTTTTAACTACTGATCAATTTCATACTTTTGCAGAAATCGATGCATCACTGCTTGTGATTTATGTCGCTTTCTTCAAACCTTGCGCTATCGATTATGACTCATTTTCTGCCGCTGAGATTTTTATTTCAAGGGGAAGTACATAAAGAACGTAGAATCCTATTCTTTAGTCTTTTCGTCTGTTAGCTTTGGAGTATCTTTCAGTTCAACACTGATCTTGAAGGATAAAGGGAATATTTTAGTGCATACGTTATTTATAATTTTTAATTATACAATTTAATTAAAACGCAATTATAAAAAGTTTCTTTTCCTGGTATAAACACACCACCACCTCTGATGCCTCAAAATAAAATAAAAAATATTGGTGCATTCTTTCGTTCAAGAGCCACTACTTTTCTCTTGCACAACTTCTGCAACTGCATGAATCCCAAATCCATCGACCTTAGAATACTGTTCTCACCTTTGCTGGAGTGCTCCAAGAACTTCAGTAAAAGGGCTCGATGTTCTGTGGACAATCAATTCATTGATCCTCTCATGCTTCTACAAACTCTCCGCACTCGTTTATGTCAGGAAGATCACCAGTACCTTCTGGTTCCCCATCCATGCACAAACTTACCGAACCAACTTCACTTCTTTCTCTTTCATTCCATCCGCCTCCATTCTTTGAAACATTCTCCTAAACTCTTTTATTCAAGGACTGCAATCTTCCGCTTATTCAAAAAAGGTATCAAAAGACGTCCTTTTTTTTTTTTTCCTTCTTCACCCTTTTCAAACACACGATACTGTTATGTTATAAGTTTTGCGACTTACCGTGTGTGTGTGTGTGTTTGAAGGGGAGGGGAGGTGTTGATATAAATGATCTTCACGAATTTGGACCCTAATTTGGAGAACATTGAACACACTGAATGTGTGAACAGTTGATGTAATAAAGATCATATGACTAGAAGAGAATTTTGATATTGAGAAGTATGTTGTGGTCTGACATCGATGCTATATCAGCTTCATTTCTCTGGAATTAAATATTGCATTAAATACGCATGTGAATTAGCACCAAGACAACTGAAGTCACGATCAGTAAATATATTGTATCTATCAAATGGCTCTGTTCTCGAGAAGCGCAGATGCTAAAGCAATGTTCTGTACCCGGGAAAATCTGAGTCTGGATTCTGTGTAAGAAGAGAGAGCACACAAGTGTTTTCAACCGAAGCTGAGTTAGCCAGGCTCGTGCAGAGATGGCAAAGCTTTTCCATCCGGAAATGAGATTCCCAGCTCCTCAAAACAGACACACTTTATGTTATTAGTTGTTTCGGCACTACTTACAATTCGGATTCTCCTTGTGAAAAACCGGAGACCCCAGAGGAATATTTTATAGCCTCCCCCCCCAATCGGAAATCCCAACATTCATCCCCGCGACCACATTAAATAAATAGAAAGAAGAAAGAAGTACAGGAGTATCGTTTCTTGGTTTATCAATCTCCGTTTATCAATTCAAATTCAACTGTTAATCCATTATGTTAGAAAGTTTTGACAATCAATCAGTCCTTTCAGTGTGTCTCAAAAATTGTATGAATTATTTACATTTTTCACTTAGATTGTTAACTGTCTCTTTAAATAAGAGAAATAAAATCGCGACAACTGAATTAACAATGATTTGTGAAGATAGCAGGTGTCGATAAAAGATGTTGCGAGTGTGGTACCATAACAGGATGTGTGTGGTTCTTCCCCCATTCAAGCACGCCCGTAGAGCTTTCAACGGTATAACAATAAAAGCACCAGAGGCACTTACGAATGTTTTCTCTAAACAACCCTAGTTTTATTGGCGATGGAGAATGCTTATGACAGAAGGAATATTTTATCATAGACTTCCCCTAGATATTCTTATGCAAAGAATCATATTTAGGCGTCTGATGTGCCTTTAGGAATATAAGTGAAGGTCTTACAGGGCGCCAATCCATCAATTCTTAATATTGACCCACATAGACACTACATGCTCGCCTTCTTACAAACAGAAGCCATCGATTTGCCAAAATACAGCGTCTTAGATAAAATAAAGCACTGGCAACATAAATTCTGCTTCCAAACTTAGTAGACAGATAAATATAGTGTGGTGGAGCTATGTCCAAGATATAAATATCGAGTGGGCTACACATAACTCATTTTTAAAGGCGAAAACAAGTCTCTCTCTCTCTCTCTCTCTCTTTCCTTCTTGATTGGAGCTATATATACATATACAGCTCCAATAAAATTTGGTTACTTGTATTACCACTAGGTGGCTACAAATATCCAAGCCAATATCTATAACTTTAAATGCACTAATTACTAAATAAATTACTAAGACTGTACATCATTTTATAAATCATTAAACTTGTTTATGCTGGTGTAAATAACTATAGGAAGCTTTTCGAATTATAGATTGGATACCAATCTTAATGAACAATCTTATGAGAATTTGAAGTCTCCTTTCTCCTACTTGTGAACTTGCTGATCAGAGACTAAGTGAATAGGCACTACTAAACTGCAGCACCCCCAATTTTTCTCGATATATAAATATATTTATTAATTTATTTATACTTGCTTGTAATATTTAATTTTATCATCAACAATCCTATACAATTCTCTTATTTTGTATAAAAAAATAATAAAAATCCATCTTGTAGCACTTAGGAGGCGAAGGACGGTAGCAGCACTGTGTTTATCACAGTGTCATATTGCTATGCGCGCAAGCATATGCACGTCACAGTGAGATGCGAGCTATTAGCGTAATGCGGCACTGTCCGTTGCGCAGTTCCACTGTTATTTATATGCAGTTTGCGTCAGTAGTAGAGTGTTCCTAGTGCTTATCGTGTTTACTCTGTCTCTTTAAATATTTGGATATAACATTTGTTATAGATTTTATTGTAGAACGTTATTGTTATGGGATTATGATAATGGATTTTATTTTTAAATAATTTTGAATTATACTAAACTGCATAATTTTATCGATAATAAACAATATTTTTTCATGTTTTTTTTTTACCATAATTTTGATATTTTATCCAAATACGTATACATTGTACTTACAGTGTGTATGTATATTTCGAAAGTTGCAGTACCCCCACGATTTCAAGCCACCAGCTGCCACTGGTGGTCTTGATGCATTTTATGATAAGTTATCTATAGATTAATATACCTTCGTGTGCCCTCTGGCGTGAACGTCCGTCCTATCGTTGACTACCATCCTCTATAACTTTTATTTGACTCTGAAATCTTTAGCAATATTTTCCTTACACACAAGGCTTAAGTACTTAAAATATTAGTATTATTATTATGTTTATTATTATTATTCCTATACCTTGGAATTTACCTCGATGCAGATATGAACTGGAATAGCCATATAAAACATCTACACAACAAACTCCGAACAATAAGTGGCAAACTCTACAGGTTAAAAGACATAGTTCCCACACGGCTAAAAACACTAATATACAAAGCACTATGCCAAAATATACTAAGATACGTTATAACAACGTATGCTTTCTGTGCACCCTACAAATTAAATAGATTAATGTAGCTACAGTACAAAATGACAAAACTGATCTTTTGGGAACAAAGAGAAAATCACGACCTTATAAACATTGCAATGGCAGAACACAAAATACTGACAGCAAAACATTTATGTCACTATGCAGCCTTGCTAAAACATTATTTCGATGCCAACTACAGGACAGTTAGAAATACATACCGTATAACAAGACCTCAGACTACTAATTATATCACATATAAATACAATAATCACTACGGAAAGGCCACGCGAAACTTCTACATCCCAGACATGATAAACAAATTACCTTTTGAATATAGAAACCTTACAAACTACAATAGCCTGTAAAGAGCTCTAAGGACATACTACGAACAAGAAACACGCACCCAAAATACCATACAAACGTAATGAAACACAATTTATTCGCTCAGGCTTCCAGTTCAGCGACGCATCAGTACATTCCAATTTATTGTGTGTGTGGGGGGGGGGGGGAGGTGCGCGTGCGTGTGTGCGTGCGTGCTTGTGCGTGTGCGTGCGCGTGCGAATTTCTCAATCATAGATTCCTAACACAGCAAAAAAAAAAAAAACATAATAACCGACTGATGTCATCCTCAGATAAGCTTACATTTAAGCTTCGAGGATGAAAGGAAAAAAAAATTAGTTCTCATCCAAGATGTATCATATGTAACTAAATGCATGTAATGTACGTATCACAAGAAAACCAATGTATGTATTATATGTAAACCAATGTACTTAATGTAAATATCACATGTAAACAAATGAATGTAATGTATATAATACCTGTAACAAATGTATGCAATGTAAAAAAAATATATATTTTAAAAGTAAATCATGAGTTTACACCGTATGTTTGTGAAAATAAGGACACATAATATTCAGATTGCATATGTGTAAATACGGTTGTATAATCACACCTTTTCAATCTTGAAAAAAAAATAGTAAACTACAACATGTAATATTATACAACTTATGTAACTCTGAACAATATAATTGTAAATTATTATTATGATTGTTATATAAAAAAAAACTGTTATCATCATTAGTATTTAAATCTCATTATATGTAGCACAAAGTGCTGAACCTTTTAAAATAATATACTGAATAGATGATCATTGTACTTATGTAAATATTTGAAAGAACTATAAAAAAAAATATTATTATTAATATTATTAGTAGTAATAATAATAATAAAAAAAAGTGACACCTCCAGGGAGTCCAAAGCCTCATCGAGGGAGAGTGTGCCAACAGCATCGAACGATTTATCCCTTCCAACTACCTAACCGCGCTCAAAGTTTCTTAACTTTTTGCAAGCCATTAGTAGCAATCGACCATCATTTGCTGTGAGCAAAGAATTAAAAAATATGCAATCCGAACGCAAGATTAAACTGAAAGTGACCACTACTTACTTTTATTTTCAGTCGGATAAATGTGAATACCACATTGAAAAGAACAGGATGTAAAAAAGTTTTAAAAAGAATTAAAGTTGAGAAGCTTTTACATGTCAATTGAACCCTCAACTATACAAATATTATTAAAGATAAAATCAAAGAGTTCGAAAACACAAACCAAACTATGGAGTCTCAGTGGCAAACTCTGAAGAAGACATTGATTGATTCAGTTAGGGAGGTATTTGGCGAAGTTGTCTAAAAGGATACAAAAATAAGAACACGATAGTGGACATAAGAGGTTAAAGATGCAGTGCTGGAAAAGAAGAAGGCACACTGGAAGTTCTTAGCAAATAAGTCGACAAATGCCCTAAAAGAACAAGAGAAAAATCTAAGAGAGTTAAGCTATGTGTAAAAATAGCTAAACAAAAAAGTTACGGAAGACTTCGACACGAATATAGAAGGTAAATATCAAGAAGGTGTGGAATTTGCAGATTATTTTTAAAAAATCTTAGAAATGGAGGGGGGGGGAAATGAAAAAAGAAAGATGATAAAATGATGTGAAAATTGAAGATAAGAATCTGCTGGATGTCTGGAGAAATTACTTGTAATAACGTTGAAAGAAAAAAGAAGAGAAACTTGGAGAACAACAAGCTGGATTCATATCAAATAAAAGTTGTCAAGATTATATTTTTAATTTACGACAAATAGTTGAAAGATTATGGGCATATGACAAGGATCTGTACTTCGTTTTGTAGATCCGGAAAAAATATGTAAGGTGCCCGAACCTTGTCTTGGCCATCTTGTCTCTCACTGACCTATTTCTCTTTTTTTATTCTAAAAAAGGATCGCATTTCATTGGGATGAATCACACCCTTCCTGATAAAAACACATCTCAGTTACAGCTTCTTCAGGCTTGAAGAAATATGGTATACTTTTCAGCTGAAGACACTACTTCTAAATTGTACAACTGCTAACATTGTAATAAATCCCAAATCTGTCCAAGCTTTGCTCATGAGGTGATTTGGACTTCACAACAAAAAGCTGAGAAATCGTGGAAATATGACATGGATCTGTACTTAAGTTTTGTAGACGTGGAAAAGGCATACGATAAGATGTCCAGAGAAAAGCTTTTCAAAACGCTTCATGGGATAAACGGAACATTATACAGAGTAATACATATTCTGTATTTAAACTGACGTCATTCAGGAAATACAGGAAGATAGTTTGATGTAAAATCAGGTGCAGTTGCTTTGCTGTTTGTTTTATGTGTATTGAAATCCGATGGAATTTACGCGATGTCATGTTTACATGTAGGTAACGTCAACATTGGATAAACAATGCTCGTAAGAAGTTTACTAAGATGGGTAGATGCACATTATTTCCATTCTTATTTATCATCTATATTCATAACATTTTGAAAGAAAGTGGCATTAGACATGATATCAGAATTAGAGATGTCAAACTTAGCTCTTGGCTTTATGCAGATGATATTGTACTCATAAACACATCTAGTGCAAGTCTTCAGGATTCTCTGACTCAATTCAATAACTGCTGTAACAAATTTGGCATGAAAATCGGCAATAAAAAGACCAAAACTATGAAAATAGGCAAGAGCATAGAAAACTTCAGTTTGAATTTTTAATGGAGATGCCATAGAACAAGCAAAATATTTTAGGTATTTAGGCATAGTTTTAGTGAAGATGGAAGGTTAAATCTGGAAATAGACAACAGAATATGGTGGGTAGCTAGCTGAATACATTTATATGGAATAAGAGAGAAATTAGTCAAAACACCAAACCAGCAGTATAAAAGATAGTGTTCAAACCAGCTTTACGTTATTGACCTGAGAGTTAGGTTAGGTTAGAAAAAAAGCAATTGATCAAAAACTAGAGACCACGGATATGAGGGTTCTGAAAAAAATTTGGAGAGTGAACCTGTGGCATCAATGGCAGAATCATATTAATTTGATTCACTCCGAAGTGTCTTAGAAGAACCAAATGTTAGATATGATAACATTGGGGGTGCTGACAAGTGATAGACTAATTTGGAGGAAAATTATTGATAGGAGATTAATAATAATGTAAACTTAATCATGTAGTTTTTTTTTATTTTTTTTTAAATTTTATGTTTATGTAGTGTTCAGGTTACTATCATAGTAACCTGAACACTCCTTGAGGGTACATATCAGGAAATTGATGATGATGATGGGATCGTGGAATAAAAAGATGGGCATGTATTATTCCTTGTGGTTGTAAATTATTATTATTATTATTATTATTATTATTATTATTATTATTATTATTATTATTATTATTATACAAACACCTCCTAGAGTTAGGACACATCGAGGGAGACAATAGTAAGATGGTGTCTAAAAGCGACAATATTATCTGTCATACCTCATCTTAAATTGATGAGGTATGACAGATAACAGTGGAATGGCAAAACATTCCACTCACCATGCTAAAAAGCCATTCCTTACTCTCTTATACACACCTTTATACAACTTTCAATAACTACCCTGGGTCTCTGTTCCTTTCTTTCAAAAATTTCCTACCAGTGTTGTTTTTATCAAGGATCTCTGAGGTATTGGTTCAGTACGCTTCCACTAGGTCATTCTGCTTTGTTTTACTTTTTTCGTTTACTTCTTTTTTCTAATTATTTTTTCCCTTAATTTTTTTTTTTTTTGTAATATCAAATATTCAAATTCACACAAATATTTTATAAAGGGATAACGTCTGCTTAATTTATGCACCCTAAATACTCTTACTAAATACCACACCAAATAAAACACCGAATAAAAAAAATTAAAATTCGCAGCATAGCGTTGAATGTAGAAATTTTTGTAACAAGCGCCCTCTATTGTGAATAGAGGGCGCTTGTTAAAAGATTTTTCTTCTCTAGTCTCTAGTACCTTTTCAACTCAAATGGAATTAGCCGATTTTAAATGAAATGACAAGTTTAGGATTTTCTAAAACTGACTGCAATAATATCCGCTGCAGTAATGATATCTTGTCAATGTTCAGATATTGATTATGCACTAATCTCTCTAATCAAGTCGACGAAATTCCAATGAATAATAATATGCCAATAATTAAGGTAGGGAGCTTATTTTTCAACTAATATATACGTAAAACTCAACGAAAGCTGGATTATTTTTCCAGCTCACTTAGAATGCAAGAGATATTTTTAACATTTACACTTTATTTTTTCGAAAATTTCGAATGGTTTTTCCTATATGTCGTGCGAGTTCATCTATCAACAGAACACGGAATATGAAAGCAGTGCTAGAGTTAAAAATAAATAAATAAACTCATATGGCTGCAAAGGCCAACATCAAGATAGTCCTTCGCCTTTTTGGGATAGGATCTCCCAGGTCAGATTTTCACCAATTTTTTTTATTATTTGTTTATTGGTATTTTATAGGTTTTTATTTTTATGCGGGTTTTATAGAGTTTTCAATGTTCTTATATTTCTATTTCGTTTACTCTTGTTAGTTTTTAGTGTGTTTTTTTTTTCCTTTTTGAGACTTTTTAATGAGTGAAAAATCGAACGACTGTTTTAGAAGTACTAGTACGACAGCTAAAGCCAACTCCTATAAAAATAAATATAACTAAATATATATATAAAATAAAATATGAATTGAAGAATTTCAAGTGAAAGTTTAAATAATAAGTACTAAAGTTATACAAATTTTATAAAGGTATTGAAATTATTTTATAAATTTAAAAAAAAAATTATTTTGAAAATAAAAGTTATTCATATTTTGTAATTTATATTAATTTTGCAATAAAATTAATAAGAATATATTTTATTATTTATAAAAATCCTTAAATAATATGAGCTTTATATAATAAAAAAAACTTTATTGCTACCACTTTTTCATGTATTTAGTTGTTTCTTTAGAGAACCTCAAATATACTTCATTTATCAGATCATTAGTGAAGACGAACTAAATATTTAGATCATAGAAAGAATAATACTAATTCTTTCGTTAGCTTTTGAGTTCAGCACTCCATTTTGTACTAAACTATTAAAAGCACAAAATGAAAGCTACCTGTATTATTTGAAAATTCTGACAAGCGCCCCCTTTCGGTGCTATCACAAAACCAACTCGAAAATAAACTTTGTATTTATTTCGAATGTTCATTAAAATTCTTTCTCCCAAGAGGAAATAATTCAGTAGATTTTGAATCTAATTGGTGGGTTGATATAGCGGAAGACGTTGTGGGAAATGCGTCACAGATAATTGTGACACTTACAACCATTTCGATGAGCCGTAAAGAGAGTCATGTCTTAGCATTTTATCTCCAAAACGTAACTTCACACAAGCGAGGTGGATATGTGTGAGAGGGGGCAATTACTGGAGCGGAAAGTTGATATACTCCTTTGCAGCGTTCATATCTCCGTTGACGACTAATAATTATGACATGGGCAATTACTCTGAATTTATGTTTTACATTTCCTAGCGCTAAATATAGTCGCAATCAACTTCATTTTACTGTTAATTATAACATTCACAACCCTCCCAGATTCTCATATTTCGTAAGCATGTCAGTTCACCTCCAACAACTTTATACAGACGTCTTGAGAAACGACACTAATATTGTCATGGTTGACCCGGTGGGTTATGAGCATCGCTACTGAAAATCCCACCCCTTATCCCTCCCCCATTACTAAACGAACATAAAGTGCATGCCGTCATTTAGTTCTATTTACTCTTCTGTTTGAAATAAGAACGCTACTTTAGATTTGTAATTAAACAGTCATGAGTTTTCCAAGGCTTTGTTAGTGAACAATAGGTCACGTGATAAGCATAGAGTGCCATTTTACGTATACTATAAAGACATGCCATTATAATGACAGTAGCTCGCTAACATTTGTTTTAAACTTGCCAACTTTCAATAACACACCGGTAATTGACAACAATCAACCTTAATAGTCCTTATAAGGACTGGCTTAAAGGGGCAAAGCAAGAATGCTTTTCATCTTCCCCGTTATCTGTAGAGGACAGTGAAGGGATAAGGTGTTATTGAGCTATTAAAGCTCTGATCATGGCAGGAGGGTAACAGCAATAGTCGAGCCTCAGTTAGAACTTCATTGGCTACAGCATTGCCATCCATTACCCTCCAAGGGTATTGGATTGAATGAATCAATCTCAACCTTAAATATATATAACGCCAACAAACAATAAGTCGTAATTATATTAATTAAAATAATTGGTGTATATTTATATTTCGATTTTAAACTTGAGCAAAACTATTTTATTTTAATATTTTGGGTATTTTAATTCTTTTATTTTTTTATCACTATATTTTTAGAATACGTTTTAAGTTTGCATGTTTAGTTTTAATTTGGCTAAGGTAGCAAATGTTTTCTTTCACAGATTTTAAGATAAGCTCCGATTGGTGTTCTTGCTGTAAGTTAGCTTGTTAAGGGATTTTCTAGGATTTAGGGTTTCTGGTACAATACACAAAGTCTTTTGCGAAGTTATTCGCTAAGCTATAACACAGGAACTTTCAGAAAGTTTAGGTAGAGTGAAGTCAATCTCTTACTATTTTCAGCTATACTGTCTAGACAGTTTAACACTAAAAGAAAAAGTCTGCTACTAGTAGGTAATGTTGTTCTTTACATCCTTTGTCATTAAGACCGCATGCGGTTAAACTAGGAAACTATGTTTAAACCACAGTTTTCTTTCGACGCGATCTGTTTCATGATTGACAAACTAGAGAGACAGAGTAATTATTTCAATGGTTTTAATGCAATAACACTTGAATGCAGGTAAATTTATCAATAGTCAAAATGGAAGAGATATTAAATATTTTGTAATCCAAGCAATATTTTACATTTAGAAAATTTGCAATGGTTAATAAATACAGACCTCACAACATTGTAAAGTAAAGGAAGAAAGAAATAAAAAGGTGTGGTGAGAGAGAAAGACAGATAAATCAAATATCGTGAACATACTGAACGTTGGTAATGTAATAATAAGGCGTTTCATTGCTTAAAAATAAACATAAGTATATGCTCTATTTCAAGGAAAACATTATAAATCATATTTGGTGTGTAAACATTACTAGTTTTATTAAAAACATATAATTGTCATAAGTAGATATCACAGCATATTTTATTAGCAGTATTTTCAAGTTATATTTTAGTATAAAAAGAATACTTTTTAATCTATATTTAATATTGATAATCTCATATCAATCATATGAAATAATAATAATATGATAACATCAATACTCCAGTATTGATCATTTCATATTTTCAATGATTCAGCATTTTAAATCGATAAAAAAAAAAGTCTGTGAGTGTGTGTTAGTTTCCCAAAAGCGTTGTTTTAAATTTAGTTGCAAACTTAAGACAATATATATATATAAGTACATTTAAAAATACTACGTTGACATTTAATACTAAATATCAGTATCAATGTATTTATTCACTGTATATTTGATCACGTCCTTGTAAGACAAAACTTTATTAGAAACAATGCCTTAGAGTCAAAATTGTTGAGGAGGATGTTAACTAAACACGTATGTGTAATAGATATTCAGTTATCGTTAATTGTAAATACTGAATCTCAATTTGTTTGCGTTGGTGTGTTACAACAATAATACGCGAAATTCTGAAACCATCCACGAGATCCAATTTGACTCTTTCTTTCCTAAACGTTCACAAGTTATCTATATTAGGAATCCCCAGAAGCAATATTCTATCTAAGAACTACAACACAACCTTGTGAACTATTACCTTTTATTCCAATCGATGAAGCAATTGCACCACGGGGATGACAGTGTCAGGGATAACTGCACCAAGCCATCAGCTGGTAGATGCATGAGCTGTTCTCTCTCTTTCTCTCTATCCGACACACACTCACGTATCCACGAGTTGCGGCATGTTCTTAGAGCTTCCGCAAAGGGCCGTAATTACACGAGATGTAGTCGCAGAAATCCCAAATGCGGGGAAACAGAAGTAAGGGACGGAGAAGGGGGGGGAAATTAAAAGAAAGGGTTATTGGAGGACCACGCGCAACGCTTTTTTCCTCCCTCACACAGACGCTTGGCTAGCGTTCTTCTTGTTCTTCCTTTCCGCGGTTTTCGACGAAGGACAGATGACAAAGTGCCAGCGAGGAAGCCACCGCCGCTAGCGACCACCACAACATGTCGAGTCGTGCCGGAGTGCGTCTGCATGAACTCGCAGACACTCACCGATCCCACAATGCACCGGGCGCGTCCTCGTGCTGCCTGCTCCGGAAGAAAACACCTTCCAATCGATACGGCATCCTTTCTCGCAAAACGCCATATATCCCCGGGTGTGCTCACAGGGTTAAGAGGAGAAGATTTTTCATCCTCCCCCCCCCTCCTTATACTTGTGATTCCTGATCCCTTGAACATCTACGAAGCCTCCTCTTCACCATCAGTGAAGTAATTATTGTGTTGTAGGCGTTTATTTTTCTCTGTATGAAGTCCAAAAAGCAAATACGTTACCGAACAGAACGTTGATACTGTAGACGTAAAAAAAAAAAAAAAGCAAGTCATTGCCTATCATTTGTTTACCTTTTCTGTGCACGAAAAACTTTTTTTCGTTTGTCTACAACATCGTTACCAGTGGAAAAAGTTGCCCTCCCCCCACAGAACAGCAAACCGACACCGTTATACGCATGTGTAGAAAACAAAGTAGGTCAACGATTGAAGACTTGCACACGACATCTCTCTCTCTTCCAAATACTCTCTTTGTAGTAACAAAGTTCAATTCACGATGAAGTCTCTCAATGAGCTTTATCTACAAGCAAATCTTTTACGACAAATGTCGAGATAAACTACGTGGTTGTATAAATGATGAACTGCTAGGAAAAGTGCAGTTGCATGTAACACATTTAGAAACGGTGATGGATATTTTTTTATTATACAAAAAAAATCCTTCTGGTGATGCGTGACTTATCGGGTTGAACATACAATTGTAGCAAACAGTGATGAATAAGTCTCGATATATTTTTGTTCATATTTTTCAACAATTTTAACTATATATATATTTTACATTACGAAACATGCAATGTACAACATAGATTGTACACTTGTTTGTACATGCATACACGTGTACAAACCGTACAGATTTTTTTCGATTTTCGATGTACAAAAGCACCATACGATAAATTATAAAACACATATCTGAGTATTTCGATGGAGCACGTTACTTTCTATTTTCATGCAGCAGATATTAAAAGATCAGCAAGTTTCTGTCGCTTTATATTTCATTTATATCTGTAAAGAAATAAAGTTGCTGTCACGATGTAAATAAATACTTAATAAATAATTAATAAATAAATAAATAAATACACAAATACTTCAATGTGCCTTACAGTTCTTCAAATGACATCATACTGACTTATTTATTGTTTATAAAGCGTAAAATGTCTATCATATTTATTTTCATAACATGATTTTTCTGTTTACTTTTTAATCAACAATTTATTCAATTTTCCGAAATATCAGTAAAGATGGCGCCACATATTTTACTATAATTGTTTAATTTACACATGTACAGTGGAGCCCTCTTTATGTAACAAATATTGAACCTGATAAAATCCTTCAAACATTACAAACAGCAAATGTATCTGCATACAAAGTAATAAAATTGAAAAATGCTTGAAATGTAAACATTTTAAATTTATTTTACATATAAATTACGAGAAATTGGATTATAGTCTAATTTCCAGGCTGCAGGATAGATACCATGGAATAGGAGAGAATAAAAAAGGCGATATGCCTTTAGTACAATCGGGAAAATACTTCAATGACTTGAAGACCGTTTGGTATCTACGTTATACAAGATTCTACTACTCTGTTCTAGAAAAAAAAAATCAAAACGCTATTAAACGTTGGATTGTTTGTAATTTACTAACATAGTCAATGCAATAATCAGAGGAAAACTAAGAAACTTGGAGATTATCTTGTTTTTTTAATGTGGAAAACGATGCACTAGAACTGTTGAAGTGCAAAAGAGGTGGAAGCACAGTCGAACAAAAGTTACGGCCAGTTGCTTTGGCAAAAGACCAGAAACATGATTCTCATCTGGTTACGATACAAGCTTGCTGCTTTTATTCCTTTCAAAATCAGATTTGGATAACAATTTGCTTTCATCTATTTCGGTCTTGGACATAAATAGAAAAGAAAGAGGAAAATTGCAGTTCTTCTGTTGTACAGCCTTGGCATACTTCTTGGAGATTGCCAAGTATGTTTCCGTAAATGTTACCATTCCACTGACTCCACATATTAATTCCATTGAGGAAATCAAGCATAAAGATCATCCAACTTCGTTTATAGTGACTGTGTAAGTGTTGCTCAATGAAAAAGATTACCGCTATATTAATATCTGAATTGATAGCGACTAACATATCCACAGTATAAGAAAAATCTAAAGAATTTCTTCTTTTCTAGTGAAGATCCTTCTTAGGATCACTAGTGTGGAAGAGATATAGAGAGTTCGGAGATTAATTTAGGATTATCTGGTATTTTGGTAGGCAACAATTAGTGAGATTACTGGACAGCAAATGCCTTGGCATCTCGACCTTCTGGATTCTTGTCGTTGGAAAAGGAAGGACAGTTGGAGTTGTGATCACTAAAATCTCCAAGGAAGAGCACGTCACCATTAGGAAATTTGACCAGAAGTAAATTGTCATTTAAGTAAGGAAATCAAAAATTTCGGAATGGTTGGTGGTCTTAGAGCGATAGATACGCAAATGATTACAATGGAACAGGAAGAGGTTTAGCCAAATTAGATTGTAGATTTGCACTGTCTGTAATGCGATATTAAAGTGAACATATAAACTGAAGGTTAAATTAGAAAGGGTGAGATCTAAGTTAATATTCGTAGTCATAGTTGATACTATGACCACACATATTTCTGAAACTTTTGGGGCTTTGTTTTTCCCACGTAATAATCTATTTTTCTTTGCTAGAATTTTTGATGGTTGTTTTCCGAAACCTGTTGTTTATTCGACCGCACCTCCAGCACTAATATGAGAAAAAGGCTTTAAATGTTTTCTGGGAGAGAACTTGCCATATTTCTCCTTGAATAGACTGTAGTCCGACTCCGAGAAAAACAACAACAACAAAAAAGAAAGACAGTCTGCCTTTCTGTCTGTCAATATAAGGAAAATAGATCAGATGGATAGATGGCAGCTTACATTCATGAGCCAAACTGATATCCACCTACTTAGTACAGTCCCGTGGTATTCGGGACTAACTAAGACAGAATGACCACCCGGAGGTTAGCGATCAAGCGAGATACTGTCGTAGATCCAAAATTTTAGGATTATGTGGCGTCGTTCCATAATCCCAAAAATGTTCGACGGGATTCAAATTAGGAGAAATAATCAGCCAGAAAAGTGCAGGGGTTGTTTCGATATGCTCTTCGAACTATGTTTGCACAATGCGACACGCAGCGATGGGTGTGGATACGGGACGAGTCCAGATCCATCAGACCACATTGGAAATGAGAGGACCTAGTGATGCCCATGAGAATACTCCACAAGATATGAAGAAAATAATTAGTAGATAGAGATACTTAGTTTTTTTTTTTTCATCATCTATGTGTTATTGGTACTATTTTTGTTTTAGAATTACAGCAGAAGCAATTAAGGTATGAGACTAGTGTTATTATCTCTGTCAATTGATGTACTCTTTGACTGGTTACGCCTTTTTCATGTGATGGAAAATACAAGATCAACTGTTATTACTGATGCGAACGGAGAGCTCTGCATATCACCAGTCAATAAATATAATGCTTTACTGTCCTCCATAGCGATTTTCATCGTTTATTTTGATAAAAAAAATCTGATGTCCAATCCATTATAATAGGGTCTAACCATTCCAAGGATGTGAATGACAAGCACTGCAACCTTTATAGCAACTAGAAGAAGCCAAAGAAAATTCTCAATACAAGAAGACGTGGCGAAGTGTCCCCCCCCCCTTAACATTCAATAGCAATTTGAACTGTACAAATCTAAATAATCTTAGTACAGGAGGACTTTAGCAGAGTTTATTGTAGTTTTTTATTTATTAATTATTTGTTTATTTTTAATTTTTATTTATTTGTTTTATTTTATTTATTTATTTATTTTTATCACTAGAGGTCAGGTTAAGAAAAAGATTAATTAACAGCGTAGATTTCATATACTTTACAGAGTGCAAGAGCATGTAGCTAGGTCTCTTATACACATGTATCCTTCTGATGATGACCTCAATACAGGAGTCGAAACGTCAAGTGTTATTTTAATAATAATAAGTAAAATAATCATTTCAACACGTGTGTTTTGTGTTCCTAAATTAGAAAATATGAATGCTGATCATCGTGTAACCTTAAAAGAACGAATCAATTATAATAGCCTGGACAGCAGATGCTCTGAGTATATGTTCAAACACACTGTTATTATAGTTACTTTGGCTGGAGAAATGTAACAAAACAGGTGTTCTAAGGGCTAAATCTGCTTGCAATCTGATATGCAAATTGCTTTCAGATATCACGTAACTAATTACGCTGATATCTTGCTAATTATCCACCGTATGTAATTAGTTAAGAAAATCAATAGATGCAACTAAACTGAACCCACTAGATCATCGTAAACAGATGCTGTAATCCGGACTTTGAAACTTAGATCTAAACTCAATTGAAAAGGATAGATGCGAGAGAGGCACTAATAGACAGTTCCTGTGATTTAATATTCACAAAAGGGTTCTGTAATTACCTGATGGGTAAATTATCTTTAACTCCGTCGTGGATCATCGGAAGAACAAGCCAAATCAACTTCAGATTGATGATCCTAATAAAAAGCCCATGTAGTGTAAAAAAAACAAAACAAGGTAATCAAACACTCTATATAAATTGTATCGTATATAAAATATTGATTTTTTTCCTCTCCTACAAATAATATAAAGATAACGGAAAACATCGCTCAACAAATAACTTCATTCCTCATCTATCTTATCTTTTCCAAGGTGTTTTTCTCAAGAAAAATTTCGTCAAAACATCTTATTAGGTAATGCTGACGATACAGTGCGTTAAATAAATAATTCCTACTCGCTTGTCATCAAATATTACTTACTATCACTGCTAACTAAGAGTGCTTGTCATCAGATAGAGGACGCAGAAGAAACATTCTTCTGTTTCCATGACAACAGAAAACATTGTTTGGAAATAGCGCATCTGTGGATGAGGAGAGACACACACACACAGAGAGAGAGAGAGAGAGAGAGAGAGAGAGAGAGAGAGAGAGAGAGAGAGAGAGAAGGAAAAAAAAAAAAAGCTTTCAAAAATGCTCTGATTTGGTATCCCAGCTCAAGGCTGTGTGTTCTTTGATACTGTCGATAGAAGGAAGGTAGCAATTTGTTCTTGAAGATATCTAATGAAATTAGATTCCTCAGATACACGATAAGTTCCCTTCGAAGCAAATATTAAACTAGGATCAGCTCGATAAATCAAGTCGTTATGTTTTGATCTTGTCAAAAGTAATTTATTTATTTAGTTTTCTTCCCATTATTAATGTGAAAAATTAAAAAAAAAAGGATTACCTTAGTATGAAGACGAATTTCCAAAATTTCTCCTATTCTACTGCTATTTCTGCAGGTAAAATAAATAAATGATGTTCCCCAATACGAAAAAAATTGTGCTATTAACTGGCCTAAGTAATATGAAGAATAAAAGTGTTTATTATACAAGCCCCTGTAAAATGACTGATTGATAGGAAAAGAAAAAATATGTATGTACTAGTTAATGTTTATTTTTTACCTAATTAAGTCATATTTAACACGTTGATTATATATTATACTTAAAAAATAAATATATAGTTATTTCTTTCTTAAATGAGATTTATTTTTCTTATTAAATAAAACGTCTAGGCCTTTGTAAGAATTTTCTGAGTTATTCGATCTTCGGCGGATGCAACAGTTTGTTTTTCCACGAACTCGAATTTTTAAAATCGCAGCTGAAAGTAAAGAATTAAAACTATTTCATAATATACATCTGTTAGAGTGCAGGTCCACCAGATGGCGGCACTTGTCTGACGCGAACTCTTTCCTGAAACCACTGATGTATTGATAGGTTTGCGCTCACTATGAATGAAGGCTGAAGGATGGAGGCCAGCTGCCTACCGATCTTCGTAAAGTTAGGATTCTAAGAGTTCACTCTATAACATTTATAGGAATAAAAGGCGTTAGTGGATATATATTTTTTTTACTAAATTAAATAACGTAAACAACATCCTTGCTTTCGTACCTTGTAACAAATAAATCTGCTAACATCTTTTTATTCCCAAAGGAGTTAAGCGAGGCTCTGCCTTTTTTGAAGATCAGTAGGCAGATCTTCATAATGTAATATTCAATGTAAGCCATCAGTCATAAATGGTCAAAAAGTTGATAAAACGTTATCATTATATATCTATTCTATAATATAAAATGATAAGCCTTTTTTGTAACGCTTTTATATCACGTTTTTTGTCAAGTTATTTGAAACATTTTGAAACTCAGGGGCTACCCTGAGTGTCGAGTCTTCAAAATTTGAGTCATCAGAATTCAATAGAACTGGCCTACCAGTCCGCAACTCAGGAGATCGGGCGCCATAGGCGCCGGGGGGAGGAACCCCCCCTTCCCTTTCGAGTTTTCAAAATTCGAGTCATCAGAATTCATGGAGAACCGGCCTACCAGTCCGGAACTCGGGGGGGGTTGGGGCGCCGTAAGCACCAGGGGGGAGGAACCCCCTTTTCGAGTCATCGGAATTCAAGGAGAACTGGCCTACAGGTCCGGAACTCGGGGGGGGAGCCGTAGGCGTCAAGTGGAGGATCCCCCTAATCATTATATAAAACAGCGCGAGTTCTGCAATAGACCTTGAGTTGTTGGGTAAAAAACCTGAGTTTCTTGGGGGGGAAAAGCTTACTTTTCTATGCCAAACATCGATTAGCTTGAGAACCAGCCGAAAAACCAAGGCCTAGCAAAACTTCCCTCTAAATTATATCCGTAGTAAGTAAATAAACTATGGCTAACCATTTGGGTTAAAATACTTCACTTAGAATTTTAGAAATTTATAGTTTTTAGATAACAAAACAAGAGCCTCCGTAGCTCAGTCGTTATAGACGAAGCCCTTTGGGCGAAAAGGCCTGGGGTTGATTCACGTCCATGACGTGAGGAACCTTTATCTGGTCACTGAAAGTGAGTTAGCCAGTCTCATACGGAGGTAGGGTTTTTTCTTTTCCACCCAGAAACTCGGGTTTTTCGTCTCCCAGATCAGGCAAACCGGCCCCGGGAACACGCATTGACAGACATAGGACACATCGGGAGGCACAAGGATAACCTCCCCTTATCCTCGATACGGTAGGGGTTAAATGCAGAAAACAATCCTCGACACCGCAAAGTAAAAGAGGAGGGAAGGAAGAAGAAAAGATTACAAAAGAAAGAAGGTGCGCGCGGTTGAAATTTAAAAAAAAAAACGAAATCTGTTCTCATTCGAGATATCCTGGAGATGAACATTTCTGTTACCTTGTTTTTCCATCAACGAAATATTATTCAGGATGGTTTTTCTTTTAAAAAAAAAAAAGTCTGTAAAAGTAAGCAGTTTTAAGTGTACACAAATCTTGTGTAATACACCTGTGAAAGTTATTTGCGAAAAAAGATGAAGAATAACTGCTTACGATGCCGCAAAACGTTCTTCCCCGAAGCACTAAGACAGAATTTTGCAAGAGTGTGATCAGGATTGATTGTGATCTCTGAGTACTTTCATGGCGTACAATATTTTCCGATATGTCACTCAACTTAGTATATTTCGTACGTTAAATCGCTCTTCTGTTCGTTTTGTTTCGAGAATAAACGTTTGAATCCATCATTTCACATGTGGGAGGGCATCCTGGCTTCTACTTTCTTATATAGCTTCTAATCTGACGGAAAAGTGAAGAGTGCTACTGGTGCTCGCTTTAAAATCAGCGATCCCTTCAAATGTACACATTGATTATACGACATTATATGTTTGAGTGGGCAAGAACGTGTTCGATTTTGAAAAACAGGCGTAAAATTCTCATTGGTACAAGCAGAGTGATATCATGTATGTTCAGCAAACAACTGATGGAAATTCGAGCAAGAGTCTTGCTTTAAACAACATTCATTTCTTTAAATTTATGGGGTTAGATAGTTATCTATTGTTAAGGTGATTACTTACATGACTTTGTACTTACCTAATCCTTCGTGGGACGTAAGATTGAGATTCACCTCCTCTACGTAGTCTCTTGCAATTATTTCTGCCCCCTCTCTAGCTGTTCTATTCACCAATATGTATTCCTTTCTCTGTCATTCTTCTCCAAGACTTATTTGGCATTCCTCTTTTCATTTGTTTCCATGAAATCACCTTTGGAATTTCGCTGTCTGTCTCTCCATTCTCTGTACATGCCCAATTCACTTCCATCTGCATCTTTTTTTTATATATTTCGTTGACAATACGTTTTTGCTTTGTCTGTGTATATTAAATCATAATTTTTTATACGTTGTGACCAAAATGGTTTTATATTTTATAAATTAATTGGACTTTATCTGTATCAACTTCTCTTTGATCCATATAATAATATGGTTTCACATTACTATTGAAGATCTTAAGATATTATTATTATTATTATTATTATTACGTGACACCTCCAAGGAGCCCAAAAGGCTCATCGAAGAAAAACACCTACTCTACAACTCTCCGTCTCCACTACTCAATCCACCAACTATAGCGAACCGCAACTACCAACTAAATCAGTTTCGACGAAGTCGTTGAGTTAAATACACTCCACGTTCAAATGCCGCCTAGGACAAGACGTGGAGGAGAGTCAGAAGATTTCATAGGCGGAGGGTTGGTCTCCGGCAACTCCGTTTTTTTTTTTTTTTATTCCACAATCAGGTAAATTGGTCAGAAGAACACACGCAGCCTCCTCAATAATATTGAACTCAACATGCGAGATTTCTTCAACTATTGTACCCTTATTATATCAGCTATTGTTTGCATTTAAAATCTTATCAAAGGTTTATTTCCATTTATCGAAATCTTTACTGTGATGTAATGGAATAATTCGTAGTATGAAGGGGTAATTATTTCGGTGGTGGTGTTGTAGATATTTGATCCCTCTTTCAGCACGCGGGGGATTTCGAAAACATCATGAAAAATAAGTTAATCTAAAAGGAATTGTACTGGAAAAAGTAAACAAAAGAAATAAACAAAGGAAAATACTTTTTTCTTTAAAAATGTATATATATATATATATATGTGTGTGTGTGTGTGTGTGTGTGTGTGTGTGTGTGTGTGTGTGTGTGTGTGTGTGTGTGTGTGTGTGTGTGTGTGTGTGATAAATTTTTTAACTTGGGGATATTGTATATTAGGATAACCAAGTTATTTTATAAACTTGGTTATTTTATCTCCTAATCCCAAGTATGCAAACAATTAAGTTTGCGCTTGAAACAGATGATACAAAGTCTAAAGATGATACAACACCAGGGCAACTCATTGTAAAGCTCGATCACTATTCTTAGTATTTTCCCATAATGTAAAGCACATCTCACTAGAAGATGTATACTGCAATGCGTATACATTGAAGTATACATCTTCTATTATGGGTGGGGTCACTACCCAGACCGGTTTCAACCTTTTTTCTATAGGTAAAGTTGATAAAGCTCCGTATTACTATAACCTTGGTATTTAGGGTCTAGCTACTCACTGATGAGACCTGAATACTTAGGATTAGGAGTTAAAATAACTAAGTTTATAAAATAACTTGGTTATCCTAATATATAATATCCCCAAGTTAAAAAATTTTTTACATCTATATCTCCTCCAGAGATTTCTATTAAAAATAAAAACACCTTGTTACAACTTCTATAGGTAAAATTGATAATGCTCCGTATTACTATAACCTCGGTATTTAGGGTCTAGCTATTCACTGATGAGACCTCAAAAATGGTTGAAACCGGTGTGAGTAGTGACCCCACCCATAATGTATAACAGTATATAACAGTATATATATATACATTTTTTAGTGAGATGTGCTTTACATTATGGGAAAATACTAAGAATAGTGATCAGAGCTTTACCCACCTTTACAATGAGTTCCCCTGGTGTTGTATCATCTTTAGACTTGAACTTTGTTTCAAGCGCAAACTTAATTATAATTATTTGCATACATACTTGGGATTAGGAGTTAAAATAACAAAGTTTATAAAATAACTTGGTTATCCTAATATATATATATATATTATATATATAATATATGTTATGCAACCCGTGCTAAAAATTTCATGTCAATTTGACTGTATGCATGGGCTTGTCTGTAGAAAATTTTCCGGGGGAGGACAAAGCTTGGAGACAAATAATTACATCAATCATTTATTGATGTAATAATCAAAGACGTTTATTGATGTAATTAAATAATTACATCAATAAACGTCTTTTAGCTTTTTTTATGTAATTATTTGTCGATGTAAACTATGAATACATTATTTTCATTTTACATCGATTTTAATGATTTTTAATTCTTGGAAAAACAAAATATTCAGAATTAATACAGTTTTTAGCACAATTTCATATATATATATATATATAAAATTGACTGGCATATTTATTAAAAGTCAACTAATTAATCAATCCCCAAATCCTAAATTAAATTATTTCAGTTTAAAAGCAAAAAAATCGTAAAACTAACAAGTAAAATAATATTAAATTACATGCACTTTTAAAACTTTTACACTTTTTACCTTTTAAAAATGTATTTTTCTGTTTAAATTTCTGTCACTATAAATTTACAATTTACACTTCACTCAGTGATTCACTAGACACAGAGGGAAAACGAACACTGGTTACTGTTCACAACAGTAATGAACATTTTTTTCACAAATAAGTAAAAGATGAACAAAAAAACAAGAACATGTGTTTTATTGCTGCAATAAAACACGTGTTCTATGGCTACCCCGCTATGCGCCGAAACAGGCCAACCCATAATAAAATTTGAAGACAGACAAAGTGTCCCAGTGTCGAGGGTGTAAGATTACATATCTCAATCACTTTTACGATTATAATTTGTGAATTGTATGTATCGATCCCGGGAGGGAGTTCCCCCCCCCTCCCCCTCTGCGGACGCCCATGACCGTGTGATTGTATTTTTATCGATGTATGAAAGTTTCCAGAGTGCATATGCATAGTACATCGGCGCTCATCTTAATTGGTGCAATGCTATTAATTGCAGGATAACTTTGAATACCTCTGCATAGAGTGGGGGAACAATCTGTTTATTTTAAGATTTTTATTCAGGAATAGATATTTTTTACTGTCTGTTGTTTGCTAAAACTAGAATAAAAATGTCTCTATATACCGTTAAAAATCTTTGCAACCTCAACAGATGCTATACTGCACAAAGCAAAAGAAAAAACAACTAGCTTTTTTCTCCTAACATCCACTTTCAAATTTTCAATTCTAGAAAACATGTGTAACAGTTGTTTGTAATACAAACCATCGGATATATAAAATCACAGCACTCTGCTATGCATTACCACCAGTAACTCCTATCAGTTCCCAACATAAACCCGATAGTTCTCAGGGCCACACAATATTTTGGGAGTTTCTATCTCTCATCATCGGCTTTTGGAGTATAAAAGAGTGCTGAGGGTCACAAGTAGCGCAAGGGGAAGAAATCGAAAGGTAGGAGGGTAATAAAGAGGCCTCAGTCGACCTATTTAGCTATGTAACCTAGAGGTTGTGGCTAAAAGGTCCGCAGACATCATCTCCTCACACCTGTCCTAAAAAATAAAAAGAAAAAAAAACTAAAAAGAAAAAATACACCTACTTTGGCCAAATAGATAAACCTAAAATCCGGAATAATCATAAAGGAAAACTGCAATAACCATTGAAATAGAACCAAGTGAACTGAAAAATGGAGGAAGAACCTGACCCGAGTGGTACAGCTCGCAGGGAGCTGATGAACCCCCTCAATGTTGGCCTTCGTAGCTCGGGTTTGATCAGGTCAACCCTTCCTGTTTGTGGACTATAAACCCAATGAATTGTACTACAGAAAGAGACGAGCTATGATTTTCCCCTGTATCAAGAAACAGATGATAGGTGGTTTGCACCATTTATTCACGAACCTCCCATCCCCTAACAGGTACCGCTCCTGTGACAAGAACCTACGCAAGTAAAAATAAAACCCACTTAAAATTCTCTCGTGCATTCTATTTTCATCCCGCATCTGGGATTTTAAATGTGATGAAATATCAGAAATGAACTTTCATCACATTTACGAGAAAAAAATTATGAATTCTTACGTTTTTCTAACAAGTCGGAGTATTGTAAGTATACAACATCCGCAAAAGTGAGCATTGGGATGATTCCTAAAACGGTACTTACTCTCTGCCAGATACGCTGAGCGGGGGGGGGGACAGAAGTAAAAGAAATGCCCCACCATTTCAACGTTCTAGCAAACGTCACCATTTGTCTCCAGATGCAGAGTATCACATCTGGAAAGCTGAAAAAATTCCCAGTAAAAAGTTTGCGATCTTAATTTAAGAATATCTACCCCATCCGTTTTAAACTTCTTAATGTGCTTGCATAGTGAATGATACCACTCAGGCACAACCTCTGCGCAGGGACCAGCATGATCCGTGGTCCCGAAGTAGGAAAGAAAATGCCCTGGAAAGTATACTTAATTAAAGTGTTGGATACGTAGTTTGAACTTAAGGCCTTCCGTATGGTTTTAAATGTATTTAATAGGCATTTTTAGCTTAGGTAGCGAAACTCCCCTTTGGTGACTTTTAAGTTTTATATAATCTTTTCTAATTTCATGCTTCTTCTTATTCCAAAAGAAGTCTATTAATGGTTTAGAAAGCTAATTTTCTTGTCTTTCTATTATGTCAATTACTCTGATAGTATGCATTAGCATTGGAGTAATTCTTGTTTTCACTACTATTGCTCTGCCGTAGTAAATTAATTTGCCTTAAAAGGCTTTAACTTTTCGTTACAGGCTTCCTGTAGTTTTCTGAAGGGTAGTCGCAAGAAACAGAATGGCCAATACTTTGGGAGGATGGAAATTTCCAAAAATTTTCATTTTATTTTATCTTTTTTTTTTTTTTTTGCATTTACGCGTTGACCACTGATTATGCTGAATTTGTGCAATATTCCGAAATAGATGGACTCAGACTCTCTGAGCGTAGCCACTACATCATCGGCATATGCCACAATTTTGCTCTGTCTGGAGACTAGGATAACGGTATTCCTCTGACTGTGGGGGGACGGGTATCTTTTTTCTGATGAGGGGTTCTACAGCTAAAGAAAATAGGAGAGGGCTTAGCGGGCAGCCATGCCTTAGCCCTTTCTGCATGAGAATTGGTTCTGAAAGGAACCCGTTTTTGGCTACTTGGGTGGAGACCTCTGAGTAAATATTTTTTTAATACTCTCCATAGCCCAGATCCCACCCCAATTTTTTGAAGGACGTCTTAGTCCTTCAAAAATTATCTTATAAGAATTATCTTATAAAACTGAAGAAATGCTTCCCTCTGCAGAAAATATAATTATATTTAATGGTATTTTATTAAAATATAAATTGTTCCTAATGACAAATAATCAATGATTTTAAAACATAGTAATCGATTCCCTGCTACAAAGCCGGATTTACTGACACAAACGTGAAAAAAAAAAAAAATTTAAGTTTGTATAAAAATTCAATATACGTGGGCTGTTCAATAAGTAATAAGACTAATTTTACTGTGGCGAAACCAATCATCACAATATTAATTTCTGTGGAATAAAGAAATGTTGCTGTCTGTATTAACAAAAGAGGTTGATAGATGGCGTATACGGGCTGATGTGCCAGAGTGTCACGTGACTAAACGCAAGTGCTCATCGGCGCGCCTACGAAGTGCGACCAGTCTTCGAAATGGAAGCGTCCGTGGAACAGCGTTATGCGATTAAATTTTGTGTGCGTTTGCAAAATTCGGCATCGGACACTTTTAACATGATACGCGAACCTTTCCACGATGAAGCAATGTCGAGGGCAAGTGTTTTTCGCTGGCATAACACTTTTAAGGAAGGAAGGCAAAATGTGGAAGATCTTGAACTTGAGGGAAGACCTTCAACGTCCATCACAGAGACAATGATCAATACAGCAGCGATTATCATCAAGCACGTCAAAAGGAAGCGTCCATTGCTGAAGAATGGCTTCTTATTGCACCACGATAACGCAAGGCCACATATTGCTGGTTGTGTAGCGGACGTTTTGCAGAAGAACAACGCAGATATCCTACCACACCCTCCATACAGTCGTGATCTCGCACCGTGCGATTTCTGGCTGTTTCCTCAGCTCAAGAAACCACTAAGAGGCCGTCATTGCGAAAGCAACAAAGCATGTGCAAAAGCTGCGGAGGCCTTTTGAAAGAACTCTCAAAAAACGGACTCTCACATGTGTTTAAGAAGTGGACGCAACGTTGGGACAAATGCATCGCGTCTCACGGTAGTTCCTTCGAAAAAGACCATGTAAATGATGACGATTAAAGGTAATCTGTTTTCTGTATAAATATAGTCTTATTACTTATTGAACAGCTTACGTATAATTTTGCTCGTCAGCCTTAGCAGTTATTTCTAATAACGTGGAATGAATACTAATGTATGTAAATTTGAATGTCAGTAGTTAGAAATCACGCGGTGATGAGCTATTAGCAGCACAGTATGTACTAACCTTATAAGGACTTGCTTAAAGGGGCAAAGCAAAAATGCTTTTAATCTTCCCCGTTATCTGTAGAGGACAGTGTAGGGATAAGATGTTATTGAGCTATTAAAGCTCTGATCATGGCAGGAGGGTAACAGCAATAGCCGAGCCTCAGTTAGGACTTCATTGGCTACAGCATTGCCATCCATTAACCTCCAAGGGCATTAATCACCGCATCTCACGGTCGATCCACCCATTCTGACAACCATGTACTAATTGACAATTGACATTTATGTCTTTAGGGGTGAAGCAAGATGCTTTTCATATTCCCCGCTATCTGTTGTGGTTACAACAGATAGCGGGGAATATGAAATACATGGAATATGAAAATTACAGTGAAGGTAGAATTTATGAGCAGTTTGCTCGCCCTGAATGGGCATGGAGATTATACATCGTTATAGGAGGCTAATATAGCTTTTGGTCTTCTATATTTGAATATGTCCGTTGGATCGTATGCTGCAGCTTGCTGAACCAAATCGTCGGGATGAGTGGACGTCTTTAGGAAAAACTTGGATGCTAAGGATTGCAGAAAAGAGAAAATATAGGGAATATTTGTGTCTCTGTGGAGTTGATTGTTTCTAACATACCACGGGGCGTTCAGAATCATTCTCAAGCACTTGTTCTGCACTCTCTGTATTTTGATAATGTTAGCATTAGAGGTGTGGCTCCAGGCCGGAGAGGCATAGGTGATTATAGGACGAATTGTCATCAGATATAGTTGCAATTTGATTCTGTTGCTGAGCTTGCTATTTCTATTAATTAGCGGATAGATCTGAGCTATGGCTTTAGATGCCTTTGTGCACGCAGACTTAGTGTGCTGATTGAAAGATAGCTTTTTTTTTTTTGTCGAGAATCACACCCAGGTAATTTGTTTCTGTCTGCCAGGGAATCTTAGTATTGAATAGTAACACATCTCCTACAGGTAACATTGGTCTTTTTGAGAAAAGAACGGCTGAGCTTTTCTGGGGGTTGACTTCCAATCTCCACTTAGAGAACCAACCCTCCAGCTTTAGAATGTTTTCTTGAAACTTTCTGTTAATGAAATGGGGTTTGAGAGATCTGGTTAGTATTACCGTATCTTCCGCATACAGGGCCAAAA